>NW_015505299.1:1084084-1086406 GCF_001515645.1 Sinocyclocheilus grahami | reverse complement strand
AATTTTGATTCGAGTTCCATATGCAAATTACCATGCTCTCACACAAAAGGTCATAAAACGCCCCAGTATTTCCAACCTCCCGCTTGGAATTTCAGCCTTTCTCATTGGACAAGCCCAACCTGAGAGGCGTGAATCTTCTCAGACCTTAAAAGACTCGCACACAGTTCCGCCCATGTTCGTTCTTGTTGTTCTTCTGCTAAGAAGCGTGTTGGAGCCTGAGCCGGTGCGGGCGTGCCCGGTGAGCTCCAACACATAGCCACTTAGCCAGTCAGTCTGCGGTTCGGTTAGATTCTGAGAAGGTGAGGATGTGAGCTAGAACGCTTCTAAGGACACCCTAAGTCTGTGCCAGGCCTCGTGCCTAGTCTTTCCATTCATCAAGATCCTCTGTCTCAAAATGGTTCTTTCTCATCACCTAACTTCAGCCAACCTACTGGAGCCCCAAAGAGCATCAGGACTCTTTTTCAAACAGGCGAGATGTGCAAGTATCAAACGTAGTCTTATTAATTAATACATTAAGTATCATTTGCACCTTTTTCAAAGGTGTGTTTGAACTAAAAAACTGATGTTTCCTTCAGGCTGTAGATCTGCTGAATATCAATTGGTACCATAGCTTCGTGTTTTTATTTCTCTTCTCTTTACTGCTTAAGCTTTAACCCTTTTTCCTATGCCAACTGTATGCGTGTGTGTGTGTGTGTGTGTGTGTATGTTAGACTAGTTTAAGTGTGTATGTAGTTAATAAAGTCTTTCTTGTATCACACTTGACGTTGTTCGTTGTTTGCTCATAACTGGAGTCACTTAATCATGCAGATTTATGCTACATGCTCGGAGTAGTATTGTACAGCAAGGAAGTTATTTCCCTTAACCAGGAAATTAACGTTCTTAGAATTGACAGACAGTTGACCCTGAGAGGTCAAGTAAATACTTAGAGCGGATCTAAATATTTATATTTAATTATTACTAGTTATAATTAAACATTCATATTTCCCCTTTGAGCTGATTCACTACAGCTCCTAAAAAAATACAAGTGCAGAGCCCTGCGTAGTATGCTGGGTGCATGTGATATATCTCCTGGTTATTATGAATTGGATTCTTCTGGAGTCCACTTCCTGTGTTGTTTGTGTGCAGCTGTTAGAGGAAAAGCAGGTCTAGAGTATCAGACTCGGGTTACAGTGTAAATGTGGAACAAAGAGCGAGGCTTACTCACACATACAAACACTTCTCAGCGTTTCACCTCCAACTGCTCCTATTTTTGGCCTGTGTGCTCGAGCCTCCCGATGAATGCTTGGACTCTTGCTTTCATTCAGACCAGAACACAGGCCTCCAGTTTGGCAAGAGCGGCTTTCACACACACAAACACATCTAAACTCCATCGCATTGCCGTGTTTGCAGCCAAATTAGAGGCCAATTTTAGCTCGGTTGCTTTTCATCCCTCCCTTTCCCAGTGTTTGTCAATGTGATTCCTAACCTTGTCATATTTCTCTTTACGCAGATGTGAAGAAGGACTGGTCTGATCACGCGCTGTGGTGGGAGAAGAAGAAGACCTGGCTGCTAAAGACGCACTGGACGCTTGATAAATATGGCATTCAGGCCGACGCCAGGCTGCTCTTCACGCCGCAGCACAAGCTGTTGCGCCTGCAGCTGCCCAACATGAAGCACATGAGGGTGAAGGTCAACTTCTCTGACCGCGTCTTCAAGGCCGTGTCCGACATCTGCAAAACCTTCAGTGAGTGCTGCTGCCTTCCCTTTTTCATAACTCCATTAGCCTAAATCAATCTCCCCACTGGTCGTGAAGAACAGTAAGTCAGGATAATTGTGTTATTTTGCTATACATTAGAGTGCATTCACCCTTCAGTGCTGAGAACAGATGTAGGCTTTGGTAGAGAGATGGTGCTAAATCAGAATACAGCGACCGTTTAAAGGCCCCCTTAAAATGAACTGACAAACACAATTGTTTTCATGTGCTGATGTATTTCATATTGACCAGTCCAAGGGCACATGCTTTTTAAAAAGCAATAACCTTTAGTTAGCTAATGTTAGCCTACTAAAAACTATAATAAAAAAAAAATATTGTGAAACAATGCATTATGCAATGATAAACATTTAAAGCACTAGTGTGCCATGTTGTAGTCACTAGTGGTCATTTCATATGGGTTTTTAATGGTTGATGTGGATCATCTTAGAGACGGATGATTGATATAATGTCAATATTTATGATTTCAGTCAGTTTAATGCTAATAAAAACAACATATTTATTTAAATCACTCTAAATTATTTTGAAAGTTAAACATTTTTTGGTAAAAAAAATTTTAAACTTGATTTATA
>NW_015505299.1:1082416-1083899 GCF_001515645.1 Sinocyclocheilus grahami | reverse complement strand
TATATATACACACACACACACACACACACACAGGGTTTGTACGGTCACAAAAAACCTGGAAAAGTCATGGAAATTTAAAACAGCATTTTCCAGGCCTGGAAAAGTTTAGGAAAAATAAATAAACCCAGAAGGTTTTGGAAAAGTCATGAAAATGTATTTCTCAAATCTCTGTATAATAGAATTATGTTTAATCAGGTCCTGAATTTCAGTGTGGGATTGTGCATATATTGCATACTTTGCATAGTTTTACTCATTCCCGCAGCTTTCAAGTTTGAAATGAGGGGAATTCCTGCACACATTTATTCAATACAGCATGTAGGTTAGATGAGTAAATAAATCCACTCGGACTGTCAGATTAAATCAGTCATATGAAAACAGCATGAGTGATTCAGCTGCACCTCGTCTTCTCTCTTTCACTCAAAGTGGCTTCAGATGTCGTCTGCACTACAAGAGACTTTTACTCGCGTTGACCTACAGGGCACTGGTGGAAATTGGGCTACTGTTGGTCGAAGAAGGAGAGGAGGAAGGTGTGTGAGAGGAGGAAGGCGTGTCCGTAGGCAGAGAGAGAAGAGGAAAGGCAGGAGTTTAGGACTGAAAGTAGGGACTTTGAATGTTGGTACGATGACAGGTAAAGGCAGGGAGCTGGTAGATATGATGCAGAGGAGGAAAGTCGACATTCTGTGTGTCCAGGAGACCAGGTGGAAAGGGAGCAAGGCTAGAAGCATTGGAGCAGGGTTTAAACTGTTTTATCATGGTGTGGACAGGAAGAGAAATGGAGTAGGAGTAATCCTGAAGGAGGAGTTTGTGAAGAATGTTCTGGAGGTAAAGAGAGTGTCAGATAGGTTGATGAGTATGAAGCTGGAAATTGAAGGTGTGATGTTGAATGTTGTTAGTGCTTATGCTCCACAAGTAGGTTGTGAGCAAGAGGAGAAAGACAGATTCTGGAGCGAGCTTGAGGAAGTGATGCAGAGTGTTCCTAGAGGTGAGAGAGTGGTGATAGGGGCAGAATTTAATGGACATGTTGGTGAAGGGAATAGTGGGGATGAGGAAGTGATGGGGAGGTTTGGTCTTCAGGAAAGGAACCCAGAAGGACAGAGGTTGGTAGACTTTGCTAAAAGTATGGAGATGGCTGTGGTGAACACGTACTTTCAGAAGAGGCAGGAACACAGGGTGACATATAAGAGTGGTGGCAGGAGCACACAGGTGGACTATATCTTATGTAGACGCTGTAATCTGATGGAGATTAGCGATTGCAAAGTAGTGGTAGGAGAGAGTGTAGCTAGACAGCATAGGATGGTGGTGTGTAAGATGACTCTGGTGGTGAGGAAGATGAAGAGAGCAAAGGCAGAGCAGAAGACAAAGTGGTGGAAGTTGGAAAAGGAAGAGTGTTGTGTGGTTTTCAGGGAGGAGTTGAGACAAGTTTTAGGTGGTCAGGAGGTGCTTCCAGATGACTGGACTACTATAGCCAAAGTGATCAGGGAGA
>NW_015505299.1:1032982-1081137 GCF_001515645.1 Sinocyclocheilus grahami | reverse complement strand
GACGTAAAAACGTAAAACTTTTGCCAAATTCATTATGCGAATCATGAACATGACTTCCATACTGGATCGGTCGGGGCCCAACGACAGCCCGACCGCCATCGGTGCCGTTGACCTACAGGGCACTGGTGGAAATTGGGCTACTGTTGGTCGAAGAAGGAGAGGAGGAAGGTGTGTGAGAGGAGGAAGGCGTGTCCGTAGGCAGAGAGAGAAGAGGAAAGGCAGGAGTTTAGGACTGAAAGTAGGGACTCTGAATGTTGGTGCGATGACAGGTAAAGGCAGGGAGCTGGTAGATATGATGCAGAGGAGGAAAGTCGACATTCTGTGTGTCCAGGAGACCAGGTGGAAAGGGAGCAAGGCTAGAAGCATTGGAGCAGGGTTTAAACTGTTTTATCATGGTGTGGACAGGAAGAGAAATGGAGTAGGAGTAATCCTGAAGGAGGAGTTTGTGAAGAATGTTCTGGAGGTAAAGAGAGTGTCAGATAGGTTGATGAGTCTGAAGCTGGAAATTGAAGGTGTGATGTTGAATGTTGTTAGTGCTTATGCTCCACAAGTAGGTTGTGAGCAAGAGGAGAAAGACAGATTCTGGAGCGAGCTTGAGGAAGTGATGCAGAGTGTTCCTAGAGGTGAGAGAGTGGTGATAGGGGCAGACTTTAATGGACATGTTGGTGAAGGGAATAGTGGGGATGAGGAAGTGATGGGGAGGTTTGGTCTTCAGGAAAGGAACCCAGAAGGACAGAGGTTGGTAGACTTTGCTAAAAGTATGGAGATGGCTGTGGTGAACACGTACTTTCAGAAGAGGCAGGAACACAGGGTGACATATAAGAGTGGTGGCAGGAGCACACAGGTGGACTATATCTTATGTAGACGCTGTAATCTGATGGAGATTAGCGATTGCAAAGTAGTGGTAGGAGAGAGTGTAGCTAGACAGCATAGGATGGTGGTGTGTAAGATGACTCTGGTGGTGAGGAAGATGAAGAGAGCAAAGGCAGAGCAGAAGACAAAGTGGTGGAAGTTGGAAAAGGAAGAGTGTTGTGTGGTTTTCACGGAGGAGTTGAGACAAGTTTTAGGTGGTCAGGAGGTGCTTCCAGATGACTGGACTACTATAGCCAAAGTGATCAGGGAGACAGGTAGGAAGGTGCTAGGTGTGTCATCTGGAAGGAGGAAAGAAGACAAGGAGACTTGGTGGTGGAATGAGGAAGTTCAGGAGAGTATCCAGAGGAAGAGGTTAGCTAGGAAGAAGTGGGACAGTGAGAGGACGGAGGAAAGTAGACAGGAATATAGGGAGATGCAGCGTGAGGTTAAGATAGAGGTGGCAAAGGCCAAACAGAAAGCTTATGAGGACTTGTATGCAAGGTTAGATAGTAAGAAAGGTGAGAGGGATTTGTATCGGTTGGTGAGGCAGAGGGATAGAGATGGAAAGGATGTGCAGCAAGTTAGAGTGATTAAAGATAGAGATGGAAATGTGTTGACAGGTGACAGGAGGGTGAGGGAAAGATGGAAAAAATACTTTGAGGAACTGATGAATGAGGAAAATGACAGGGAGAGAAGAGTAGTAGAGGCAAATACTGTTGAGCAGGAAGTAGAAAGGATTAGCAAGGGTGAAGTTAGGAGAGCTTTGAAGAGGATGAAGAGAGGAAAGGCGGTTGGTCCTGATGACATACCAGTGGAGGTATGGAAGTGTCTAGGAGAGATGGCAGTAGAGTTTTTAACTAGGTTGTTCAACGAGGTCTTAGAGAGTGAGAGGATGCCTGAGGAATGGAGGAGAAGTGCTCTGGTGCCGATTTTTAAGAACAAGGGAGATGTGCAGAGTTGTGGGAACTACAGAAGTATTAAGCTGATGAGCCATACAATTAAGTTGTGGGAAAGAGTAGTGGAAGCAAGGCTAAGTGGAGAAGTGAGCATTTGTGAGCAGCAGTATGGTTTCATACCAAGAAAGAGCACTACAGATGCATTATTTGCGTTGAGAATGTTGATGGAGAAGTACAGAGAGGGTCGGAAAGAGCTGCATTCTTTGTAGACTTAGAGAAAGTGTATGACAGAGTGCCAAGAGAAGAGCTGTGGCATTGTATGAGGAGGTCTATAGTGGCAGAGAAGTATGTTAGGGTGGTGCAGGATATGTATGAGAGCAGTAGGACAGTGGTAAGGTGTGCGGTAGGTGAGACAGAGGAGTTCACGGTGAAGGTGGGACTGCACCAAGGATCGGCTTTGAGCCCCTTCTTGTTTGCGGTGGTGATGGACAGGCTGACAGATGAGGTCAGACAGGAATCTCCATGGACTATGATGTTTGCGGATGACACTGTGATCTGTAGTGAGCGCAGGGATCAGGTGGAGGAAAGGCTAGAGAGGTGGAGGTTTGCTCTGGAGAGAAGAGGAATGACGGTTAGTTGCAGCAAGACAGAATACATGTGTGTGAATGAGAGGGATCCAAGTGGAACAGTGAGGTTACAGGGAGAAGAGATAAAGAAGGTGCAGGATTTTAAGTACTTAGGGTCAACAGTCCAGAGCAATGGGGAGTGTGGAAAAGAGGTGAAGAAGCGTGTGCAGGCAGGTTGGAATGGGTGGAGAAAAGTGTCAGGTTTGTTGTGTGATAAAAGAGTACCAGCAAGAATGAAAGGAAAGGTGTACAGGACAGTAGTGAGACCAGCGATGTTGTATGGTTTGGAGACAGTTGCACTGAGGAAAAGACAGGAGGAAGAGTTAGAGGTAGCAGAGCTGAAGATGTTGAGGTTCTCTTTGGGAGTGACGAGGATGGATAGGATCAGGAATGAGTACATCAGAGGGACAGCACATGTGAGATGTTTTGGAGACAAAGTTAGAGAGGCCAGGTTGAGATGGTTTGGACATGTTCAGAGGAGGGAGAGTGAATATATCGGGAAAAGGATGCTGAGGTTAGAGCTGCCAGGCAGGAGGCCGAGAGGAAGACCAAAGAGGAGGTTTATGGATGTAGTGAAGGAAGACATGAAGGTAGTCGGTCTGAGAGAAGAGGATGCAGAAGGGGATAGGGCTAGATGGAGGCAGATGATTCGCTGTGGCGACCCCTGAAGGGAACAGCCGAAAGGAAAAGAAGTGTGTACCTGAACACTACTGTTAGAAAACACTACTGAAACAGTTTCCAAAGCAAAATTAAGGTCCTGAGTTTAACTGATAATATTGGTTAAATAAATGACAATATTCAGTGATGTGATGATATGTTCTCTGGAGTAACGTCTGTCGCAGTTGTAGCTTGTACTTATTATTAAAACATATAGAAAGCAAACAAGTAGCATTAATAGTCATTTATTTGAGTTAACATGCTATGATAAATTTGAACAGATTTTTATTCTTATCATAAAATAATGGAACATTAGGTCATGAATATTGTCTCAAAAGTCATGGAAATGTATTGGTGTGTGAACCCTGTGTGTGTGTGTATATATACACAAATGTTTTTTTTTCTTTCTTTTTTTCATAATTGTGACACATCCAAGTGAAGCAGCTTCTTGAATGAGTAAAACAAATTTATAATTAGCTTTTTGAGGATATATGCATTCAAAATGTACAGTCTCTCTACTAGGGCTGTGCAATTAATCGAAATCGAATCGCAATCGCGATTTGAGGCAATGCCTTTTTGCTAATCGCAAAGCCTGCGATGTGGACGCGATATTACTCTGTTCCAGAGCATATGCATGACTGCCAGCCTTGAGTGGCAGCCTTACTAACCAATAGAGTGAGCGCACCTCCGTTCTCTCCAATCAGCACTGCTCTAGCCAACTGAGTAAACGCCCACCATTTAAAAAAAAAAAAAAACGGAAAGCGTTGGGGGGGGGAGAGAGAGTGTGTGATTATGGCGTCTACAGGGTCAGATCGATAGTTAGGCAAATTTATACTAAAGAAAAACTTATGTAATATGAGATTACTTCGGCTTCGAAATGACACACACCAAACAAAAAATGTAACGTTAATTTGCAAGAGCTGTGTCACAACACCAAGAGCTCCCTTATCGGTTCTGCTTTCAGTACTGGAGAATACAAGATACATTATTAGATGTTTTTATTAGTACATAAACGTTATCTTGGACATTTTATCTCCCCAACAGATTCTAATTGAAAGAAGTTTATGTTCGCTATTCCCAATTCAGAAGGCTGCGCACACAGCCTGCATCTCTGAATGCTTCTCATACTCGCTCCTCTCTGCCGCGTCTCACGGAGGAGCCGTTTACACTTGCCGCACACACGCAGCCTGTCTCCTAATGCTCGGTTATGGCCCTTTCTCACAGGACGCGACATGCGCTGTGCTCCGTGGTGTAGCGTCTGGGTATGCAGGGTATGTAGGTGCATATGGGCCCGGGCAGTTTGGGGGCCCGCCGAGCCCAGGGGAACTTTTAGTTGGAACGAGGGAATGAATAGAGCTCTGCATGGGCCCGGACCTTGTCTGACAGCTTATCAGAATTCTCGCCCCGAGTCCGACTGAATCCCCTTCAGTCTTTTTTCTCTCTCTTCCCCATACACTGCACCTGTTGCAGCCATTACAATATTTCAGTTTTTGTTTTTAATGGCAAAGTGGTCATATTTCTTTTCGTTTGTTTATTAAGTTAATTTACAAATATGTTTGGAACATTCTATGTTTGTTAAATTCAAGTTTTTGTTTTTTAAAGAAACGACCAAGCGGCCAGCGGCAGGAAGCGCGATGAGCATATGTTTGATCAATTTAGCCTTCTTCTCAAATCAACACGACTTGCCTAAAATAAAATCTATGGATAAAAAAAAACACTTCATGCTTTTCACCATATTAATAAAAAAATTGAACCTAGATAAATGTGCGCTACACTCTTAAAAATAAAGTTGCTTCAAAAGGTTCTTCAAGCGATGCCATAGAAGAACCATTTTTGGTTCCACAAAGAAGCATTCAGTCAAAGGTTCTTTAAAGAACCATCTCTTTCTTACCTTTTTGTAATCTGAAGAACCTTATTTCGCCACAAAGAAGCTTTTGTGAAACAGAAAGGTTCTTCAGATGTTAAAGGTTCTTTATGGAACCATTTAGACAAAAAGGTTCTTCTATGGCATCGTGAAGCACCTTTATTTTTAAGAGTGTGTTAGGCACATATCTGATCGTTTGTGCCGAGAGTGGAAGCTGAAGCGCGCTTTGCTGGACATGGAGGCGCCAGCATGATCTCTCACTTTTTTTTTTTCTTAATAACAGTGGTAACTAAAAAAAAATTTTTTGTGTGCACTCACAATATTAACAAAATGTAAAAAAACAAACAAACAGGATGCGCATTTTGCGTCTCTGATCTCAAATAGGCAGAATTTTCAAAACATTTACCGGGAGTTCTATTTGGATGCCCCGTTTCTATTGGTCGTTCGGGTAATCGTCACAGAGCACAGCGGCAAAAGTTGAACAATTTTGAACTTTGACCGCGGCGCGTGCAAGCTCACCCATGTGCGCTCCGCTGCATGTGCGCTTTGGTCAACGCAGCAACAAACTGTCCTTGTGCGGCGCAAGCCATTGAAATGAATGGGTTTCATAGCGCAGTGCTGCGCTTTCCGCGTCCTGTGTGAAAGCCGCTTGCAGCTCCGCACCGCAAGTCTCCACGAGCGCATCTGGCAATATGAACGAGGCTTGACGCACGCGTGCCACCTGTGTCGACTCGCGCCTGGCTCCGCGTTTAAAACAAGTGTAAATTCAGTCTAACTGCTTTACTAATTTCACTTGGATGAAATGAAACATTCAGCACATTTTCCACTTGTTCTTAAAATCCCAAATAATTATAAATATAAATAAATTAGCCTATGTAACCTATGTAATACTTTAATAATTGACTAAAGTAATAGTTCTTTATTTACACAAAATTATCTAATCTTTCCTGTGAAATTCAGTAATTAAGTAAATTCTGTAAAAGTAGTAATACCATTCTAATATTCCCTGCTGAAAAAAACAATAGAACCCTGCCCAAAACTTGAATGGATTTAAGGGTTATAATGGGAATTATATTGGCTTTAATGCAAACTATAATGGTGTCTACTGGTGTTTGATGGATTCTATTGGTGGGATGTAATCTGGCAGATGGGAAACAATAGAACAACAGTAATTCCTATTGGAATAATGCCCAAAACACACTACAAAAGGGAATTTTGTAATTGTTTTAATGGAAACCATATGAATTTCTGTGATGTTTCTATTGTTTTTTTTACCCATACTGTGCTGCACACTATTGACAATATTAAGTTGAAGCTTGACTTTGCAAAATTAAAATCGCAAATAAAATCGCAATATCTGTCAAAAAAAATCGCAATTGAACTATTTTCCACAAACCGCACAGCCCTACTCTCTACCACCAATACAGATTATTTCTGATGACACCAACACATCCGCTTCTCATCAAATTGTCTGTCCAATCTGAAGCGTCCTGCCCACTACACTAAAAAAGACGCTGATTCTGTGGCTGAAATTGGTGAATGGTGCACTATATAGCGGATGAGGTGCGGTTCAGATAAATATGCTTTCTGTTGGCGAAAATGACGTCTGTTTTCATGTCAGTGTCACGTGAACCACCACAGCACACACACAAGTCCACAGACAGGATCACATACAGTGGATGATATGCATGCGTCACACATACCGTAAAATACTAGCCAAAGAATCCCTATACCAAGTATCATAGTGATAGCACGTATAATATATTATTATTGTAAATATTGGAATATTATTACCAAAATAGTAGTTCTGAGTTTGTTAATTAATTCACATTCATACAGCATTGTGAGTTCCAGTTAAACCGGTCCTCATATTCACAACAAACCTGAAGGAAGACTTGCACCACCAAAAAATGTCATTTTAATTTTCAATTTGAAGTTGTGTGTTCAATAACTAATGTGAGCACATGGAAGAGCTGCTTGTGCGGTTTGCTGTTTAACATGCATTACGGGGCAGTTTGTGTTCTTCTAGTCCATCTGCTCTGATTGTTGGTCTGTGTACACATGCATCAGACGGATATCGTGTTTGCTGTTACGTCTTGTTTTGTTTACATCATCTCAAGCCATGCGCTTCTCTTCATAAGGTGCTCACAAGTTGTCGGTTTCATTCTGTTGCGCTCTTGTGTTATCTGTAAATGGACCTAATGCAGAATTTGGCTCAAATAGTACATGATGGTACATGATGATGCTGATGATATTTACTACTGTGCATCATTGTACTACCATTTGGAAAATGCTGTGACACTGCTGTTATTTTGAGGATCAGGTACGGCAATGAGACCGTAAACCCCAGTATACCAGTAACTAATAATTGAGTTTGTTAAAGGTGCACTTGACCACATTTCTTGCTTTTTGGTCTTTTGACTGGTCTTTATTATTTGTTAAACACACTGATCTGTATTTCGTAGCATAGATAAGACCCAGCATGCCCTTGAACTACTCCAAATCCGGTTTCGTAAACAGTTCTTATCAGTGTAACTGGCTGATGGTAACTTTTGTTGTGTCCATATATAGAAAACAGGGCCTTGTGAGCACTTACAGGCTGAATCCTCTCCCTGTCAATATCTGCAAAAAAAAGTATTTCGACCAGGAATGGCCTCCTCTCTCAAATTGATTTGAATTGATCCCGACTCTCTCTCTAACTCACAAACACAAAAATAGCATGAAATGTTGGTGTTTAAATTGATTATTTATGTGAATACTTCAGTAGGTCAATAGGATTTAGTTTTGAATGTGACCAAAATAAAAAATTGTTATTACAGCATCACTAGAACATTTCCAAAGCAAAAGGCTGCATTTAAACAGCAAGTCTTAATGCACAGATCCGATCTTTTGACCATATCCGATTTTTTTGGCCCACCTGTTTTCATTCACTTTAGACACGACTAGGGCTGTGTTCAATGCATCGATACGACGATGTATCGACACATACTACTTGACGATATGGGTATCAATACTGCAACATGTGCGCTTAATTTGAATACAAGAACAGCATTTAAAATAGAGTGGAAAAGTGCAAGTTTTCTAAAAAAAATAATGAATAGAGTATAATATATAGGCTACAGCAAGGTTTAATCTGGCCGCAGAGGAACACAACCTGGGTTGCCTGATATAAAGAGCTTCCCGAAACAGAGCTATACTTCAGTAGGTCAATAGGATTTAGTTTTGAATGTGACCAAAATAAAAAATTGTTATTACAGCATCACTAGAACATTTCCAAAGCAAAAGGCTGCATTTAAACAGCAAGTCTTAATGCACAGATCCGATCTTTTGACCATATCCGATTTTTTTGGCCCACCTGTTTTCATTCACTTTAGACACGACTAGGGCTGTGTTCAATGCATCGATACGACGATGTATCGACACATACTACTTGACGATATGGGTATCAATACTGCAACATGTGCGCTTAATTTGAATACAAGAACAGCATTTAAAATAGAGTGGAAAAGTGCAAGTTTTCTAAAAAAAATAATGAATAGAGTATAATATATAGGCTACAGCAAGGTTTAATCTGGCCGCAGAGGAACACAACCTGGGTTGCCTGATATAAAGAGCTTCCCGAAACAGAGCTTCACACTTGCGCAATACAGAAATATCTGCTAAGTGTGTTACTTATTTTTGGCAACCTGGCAACCACGCGCTCTCTCTCTCTCTCCACTGTGGATAAAAGCGCTGGCTTTCTGAAAATACCAGTAAGCTTGCAATTTAGCGATCTCCACTTTGATATTCTATTCTCAGAAAAGTGTAATTCATCAAATGTTCATTTGAGAGAGAGAGAGAGAGAGAGAGAGAGAGAGAGAGACTGTGTATGAATGAATTACCTCCGTTTTTGCCGCATTTCTCTATTAACAGTGAAGCTATGGCTTTAATTGCTTCAGAAACAATGATGTTACCAACTCTTTGCTGGAAAAGATAATGTAGCTCTTCAGCGGTTAAGCTATTTTATTGATAAGATTGCTGCTGAATGTCTGCGTGTGCATGCAGCGCGATCTGTGTGAGTGAATGAATGTGTGCGCGTGAGCTACAATGAAGACAGCGCACTAGTTCAGAACGCTTCTAATTTTTATTTTTATTTTTTAAACGTAGAGAGCGTATTAATTTGGGCAATGATAACCTACCAGCAATGTAAAGATGATTTTATTCATATATTAGAATGAGTACATTACAATATAAATTTAATAGAACGAGTGCATTATTATTTATGGGCTTAAAAACAAGATGCGAACAATCAGAATATTGTACCTGGTGGGAATATTGCACCCTGTGTCATTTCCTATACTGTTAAACTGTGGTACAGTTCTGGAGGCCCTTCATAATGCAGAGGTCGACTGCCTGCTCTGCCTATAGTTAGCAATGGCCCTATAGTATGCAGTGTTTAACAAACAGCTGTTTTACTCAATTCTGCTGAGGTGAAATTCAGTGCAGTCACGTATCATGGCGTCTGGTTTGAGATGCGTATCGTATCGTCACTTTGCTGGCGATACAAGCAAAGTCATGATACAATTCTGAGGTGAAATAAAGTAGCGCTGTAAGATAATGAATGAATGAATTAACGAGAGAGAGGGAGAGAGAACTGGCGAGCAAGTATCTTAATAATAAAGCTTATCACCTCATTGCTGATAAATTCAATGTAGCGTTTAGTAGCGAAGCTGTTGTATTTATAAAATTCACGGGGCAGGGGTTGAAAACCAGCTTGTGAATGTTGTGCAATTTCATCCGAATCAGAGTGTAACTATTTATGGGAAAACGTGTCGACCCTCGCATTGTGGTGGTGGCTTGGGGTTCTGAGGGGAATCGGATGTGTGTGTTTAGACGTAGGTCGGCTGTCTAGATATCAGGTATGTGTCTGATTTAAAAACACATTTGGAAGTGGCTCATATCGGATGCGAAAAAATCGGATCTCGTGCAGATTTTTGTGTTTACACGTGTGCAACAAATTCCGATGTGAGCAAAAAAAAAAATGTTGTGCCAGTTTAAACGCAGCCACAATGAAGTTAGTTCTGAGAAAAGCTCCAGCATCATTTGTTTGCAGTTGACACTTGATTTTGATGTTTTATGATCTAATGCAATGGCATTCAGATATTTTTAAGTGTCCAGATACTTTTGGGGACCTCTCTATGTCTTGTAGAGCGTGCAGAGTAGTTTGAGGAAGGGATGAGGGACTGGAAGTTTACAGCAGTCCAACTGGCAGCAGCTGCAGACAGCCAGTGAAGCAATGATCATCCAGCTCACATATGCTGTCTCTCTCCATCTCAGCTGCCAGAGAAATTGGGAGTTTCTTCTTCATTAGCAGAAATCACATGGACATGGTCATGCAGCCGGAGTTTGCCTGTGATGAGAGAGATCCAGATATTATTCCTCCACAGAAGAGGACATGTGCTCAGGAATTTTAAATGAATCGCAATCTCAGATGAACAGAAATGAGTAATGCATGGAGCCCACATGATATTAAAATGCCTTATTAAGAGGATACTTTTCTTTAATTTGATTTAATTTTCTTACCATCCAATATGTAGGTAACTTTTTTCTTCATTAAAACAGTAAAGAAGATTTTTTAGCTGAAACTAAAATACTGAAATAAAATGCAAGTCAATGGCTACCATCACTTTGAGAGTGAAAGAAAGCATATCAGGCAACACAATGAATACCCATGGCCCTTGACGATATATTGAGGTCTTATGAAGAGAAACAATCAGTCTGTGCAAGAAACTGAACATTATTCACAACATTAATACTTGTAATGCAGAGCCTCAGGCAAACAGGGAGATCTGATTCTTTTCTGCAGACTGGTCCTTTGGGACAGTTTGAATCAATGAACTGGTTCAAATAACTGATTCACCAGTTTGTTTACATAATCACGCAATGATGTATCGCATACGCAATTATATTAATAAAGCACGAGTAAATTAATAGCAAAAGTATCCATCGATGCAAATAGTCTTAGCTGCCTACATTTTTAATAATGACCAGGGTGAACATTAGTAGAATCCAGTTCTAGAAATGTTTTGTGAATAGTGTTTGCAATGCAGTGGTCACCACCACCCAGCAGGTGCATTTTAACCTAATTTAGACCTGTTATGTGTGAACTTTTACTTTAGGTCTTAAACTGAAAATGGTTATGAATACCTGTGATGTGAAGTGTAGCTCTTGAATTAGTCTGTGTGATCATTCAGAGGCCGTATCATTGTTCAACGCTGGCTTCATAGTGCTTAATCTCTCTGGTGGTATCAGTTGTTCTGTGGGTCTGGTGGGGGTTTTCTCCTCACGTTACTGTTGCTTCTCATGCGATGCATGAAATAAACTGGAGTGTGTGTAGTATTTTCCTCTTAGAGCGAGTGGACTGCATTTCTCCAGAGCACTTCGCCTAACACAAGAACTGCCCGTCAAAGTAAAATGAGAAATGTGTGGTTTCTCAGGCAGAGCGTTCTCTACGAGTGTCTTGTGAGTTACAGCTGTTTGATTTGGGAGCGTTTGCTCAAGGATCTTCTGTTTGTTGATTGGAATTTCAGAGGAGGCGCTCGCTCGCTCACTCCCAGCACTCCAGCGAGCTGCTGCAGTTCGCTCACATATGGCTGTAAAAGGGCAGACTCGGAGAGAGAGAGAACTGCCATCTGGTAGTTCTTAAAACCTCTGGAATGCTTTTGCTTTAGTAACACAACTAAACAAGCCATTCCGGCCAAGCCATGAAGCCCCTCCCCAACACACTCCGTCACACTCGTTTCCTCCAGAGCTGTGGAAAATCCAGGGAGTGCGAGTCGTCCTGCCATAATGCTTTAAGTGCAGAATTGAACTGCAAGAAATTCAATAAAAAGTAATTTAATGCCAAAACTGTCAAAGGCCATTACTGGCAATTATTTTAAAATATGCTTAATTCTGGATGCAAAAGCTCTCTTTGACTTTCATCATGTGCTTATTGGAGTTGTCTTCTCAAGGGGTCTTTAGATCTCTGGTCTGCTTTAGACATCTGATGTCACTGTTTAGGGCCCTCTGATTTCCAAAATGTGGAAAACGCTGATGAAATCTAGTCATAAAAATGGAATTTACAGTATAACACGCTTTGTCATGGAATTCAGCCAATGTTTGCCAAAAAAAAAAGGTTACATTTTCAATTATGCCTTCTTTTCACTGTTTTTGATAATACATTTGTATTAAATCTTAAATCCAGGAAAAAAAAACAAAAAAAAAACAGGATTTCAAGGGAAAAAGTTTCATAGGGCCCTATTGTTGTTAAAAAAGTAATATAATAATAATACATAAATGAAATGGAATAAAATCCAGAAAAATGTTAATGAGAGCACAGAATTTGGGAGAAAACTTTTTATTTATTTATTTTTGAAAAATAAAACAGACTTCAAAGGCCCTGTTTTTTTTCTCCTAACATGTAATAAATTATTAAATATAATTAAATAAGATTTATGATTTTAATTAATTAGACATTATTTTTATCACTAACACTAAATTTGGGGAAAAATTTAATTGATTTTATAGGGCCCTATTTGTTGGATAGACTTTTTTTCCTCCCTGTGCAGAGTTTGAGGTCTGCTTGGAAAGTGTGATTTTATCAAAACTATTGAGTATTGACAATTTCAGTAGTGCTTGCACATGCAGAACTATGTGGAACATGTCCTCTAGTAGCGAAACATGGGATCTTTAAAAACATCAGATACCCTGATATGATGGGAGTCTAATGAATGAACATGTGCTCAGCCCTGTAAGCATGACATCATGGCCACTATAGGGGGAATCATTGCTGATTGCAAGCATTCAGAATAGAGAATATATCAGATGATTAAGCCAGCTTGTTTTAAAAAATATACATTAGCTGTAGATATGTATGAATTATAATGTGCCCATTTTCTTTTAGACTTATTGAGACTTGCATGTGTGTCTGTTTCTAAGTCTCCATTGCATGTCTTTTTCCTGTTGAAATGACCCCGAGTCTGAGACGTCTTGTGATGATCCTGACCATTAACTCCCTCTTTCACAGACATCCGGCATCCTGAGGAGCTCTCCTTACTCCGCAAGCCCCGCGACCCCAAGAAGAAGAAGAAAAAGCTGGAGGAGGCGGAGGAGGAGGCGCTGGAGCTGGAAGGACCACTGCTCACTCCTGGATCAGGTACGTCTCAGATCACCTTCACCATGTGTCTGTGGACTGTAAAGAAGTCCTATGAGAAGGTTAATGCACTGGTCTCTCCGTCACGTCATTAAATACTCAAACTATCTATAAGGTCCACTTTAGGAAATGGTAGTTTTGATCAAAAACCGAGTGAGCTGCCTACATAAGTCATGGAACTTAATATGTCATTGGTTTTCAGTCCTAGTCCTGAGGTCCAGGTGCACTGCACATTTTCTGTCTCCCTTATTTTAACACACCAGATTCAGATCATTATATTGTTTGGATACAGCTCCATGAACTGCACTATATGGAAGCCCGTTTCCGCCACTGAATAAAAAATAAAGGTTATTGCGACTTTCTCGCAGTTGCGAGTTATAAAGTCCAATTTTGAGGGGGGAAAAAGACTATGTTCTCAGAATTGCGAGTTTATATCTCGCAATTCTGAATTAATAACTCGCAATTGCGTGTTGTAAAGTCAGAATTGCGAGATATAAACTCGCAATTCTGAGAAAACATTTCAGAATTTTGAGTTTATATCTTGCAAGATAGATAACTTCATCTGATTGATTTTTGAAGGCAGCATAGGATACATCCTTCACTGTCTATGATATCCCACAATCCTGTGCATGCAGTTATGTAAAAGTTGAGCTAAAATATAAAATGGTGTCTGCAAAGTTATGCTTGGTGGGCAACTTTTTCACTTTTGATGTAATTTCTCCTAATAAATTAGTATTGTAGTAATTAAATATTTGCGTAGTTACCCAAGCCCTTGTTTTGTTGTAGATCGTTGGACCGTTATTCTGCCTCAGAAGGTGGATAAATTACATTTTAGTAATTAAAAAGCATGCCTAATTAACTGAAATCATGAAACTTGTACAATTTAACAACAGTTTATTAAAATTGTAACCAAAGCTATATTTTTAAAGCTCTATGAAATCTGTTTTATTTTTCTGGATTATTTTCTCATCATTTAATTCAAGTGTAATAATCAAAAAGCATATCTAATTAATCAATTTAATACAATGTTAACCAAAGGGCACTCTTTGTCAGGTTTTATGCCTTATTCAATCATGAAGCCAATATTTCTGTCATAAATTCTGAGATGCAGTTCTTATTGTCCACATCGCTGATATCATATGGCACTTAAGATGTGCTAATGTAAAATGTCCAGTGCTCTGGGTCCCCTAAACCGGATTGAAAAAGTTATAAGTGCCCAAGCGACTCAACCCAATTGATTTTAATAGAGTTTGACAAAGTAATAGTACTCCTCTCTTCAACAAACGTGAGGCATCGTTCATATCCGTCACACAAATCATGCAGGTGGGGTTACACGCTGTTAGTTCGAATCGCAAACCCAAGTATGAGCAATACATAGTGATGGTTGACTTGCACAACTTTGATTGTCATGCCACATCGCTTGGCTTGTTTGCAGAGTAGACGGTGTTTGATGGTTTGGAACCCATGAAGCTCCATAATGGTGCGCGTGTGGTTGAAGAGCAGGAAAACAAAAGGGTTGTTATGTTGAAACAGTGCTGAAATGAGAAATGTGTGGGTTGAGAGCAGCGTCTCATTTGCAGGCTTGCTGTTCTCGTTCAAACTTCGGAGCGTGAATGGTTCAGATTCCTCACATATTTGGTCACGCTGCCATTTTGAAACTGAGCAGTCAGCTACATCGCCGAGCACCCCACACATGATGCGCTAAAATCCATTTACGATGCACAGAGGACAGACTCCCATCTCCTCAGGTCGACATGAATAGGGTCTGTTGTCCCAGGGCCCCTGTGCGATGCATCCCCCATGCAAACTCTACATGTAGGCCAAAACGCTTGTGTCTGGGATCTGTTCTCCACTTGTTCCTTCATTACGACTATTTATCCTCATGATGACCCTCATTAAAATAGTGCAGGACTCCCGATGTTTAGTGACCATAAAGACTGCACAAAGACTCTTTTAGGAAGGAGAAAATGTAACGGGAGCTGCCATGAGTCGTTTTGGTCCACAACGGGAAATGAGCCGAAGACCCGCCGCTTGGTCTCTTCTCAGAAGGATTTAAGTACAGGTCACCGTGATAAGAATCGCTTTGATAATGACACGAGCAGGACCTGAGCTCCACCCATAAGTATTGTTGTTCCTATCCCTTCGTCTACGGATCTTCAAACAAAACAATCTGCTCTGGAAGTAGAGCTCTGTCCACCTCTGTCCTGTATCTGAACATTCATATGCACATTTATGCATTTAGCAGATGCTTTTATCCAAAACAACTTACAGAAGAGGAACAAAAGCCATTTGTCAAGGAGCCTACAATATTTGTAATATATAATGCCTTGTTTATTAGACAACTAGATTAGGAAGTAAACTAGAATAGAGGAGAAACACAGATAATTTATTATTATTTTATGTATGTATTTATTTATTTTGTAAGATATACACTAAAAGTACAAATACCATGCTCTTTAGACGGACTAGAAATGTTAGATCAGCTATTAATCTTTGGAGGGGGTTGAAAATCTGTGTTGCCCAGCGACAGCCCCAAAACATTACTGCTCTTGAGGAATGGGCCAAAATACCAGCAACCGTGTGTGAAAACCTTGTGAAGACTTACAGAAAATGTTTGACCTCTGTCATTGCCAACAAAGTGTATATAACAAAGTATTGAGATGAAATTTTGTTATTGACCAAATACTTATTTTCCACTATAATTTGCAAATAAATTCTTTAAAAATCCTACAATGTGATTTTCTGGATTTTTTTTTCTCATTTTGTCTCTCATAGTTGAGGTATACCTATGATGAAAATTACAGGCCTCTCTCATCTTTTTAAGTGGGAGAACTTGCACAATTGGTGGCTGACTAAATACTTTTTTTCCCCACTGTAAATTGAAAAATAACTAGTTTAAAAATAAGTTTACTGTCCAGTAGGCTTGCAGCGATAGACGGTGTTTTCGGTTATACCGGTGTTAAGCCACAACACCGGTTACGTCATTCGCCTACCGCGGCACCGCCCCCCACCGTCGTTTTGATTTTTTTATAGTAACAAATATCATTTAGCCTAGTTCAGTTAGAGGACAGATACTTTTAAAAACGAAACGCTCAATGCAGCGTGTCGAACCGTGCGCGAACGACAGGAGTCAGATTTGATTTATCACGTGAGGAGAGTGAGTCGAGCTGACTGACAAGAGTGAGGAGAGAAAGACAAGACGATGGCAGAAGATTGTTTAGAAAGGAAATGCAAAGGTGCCTGTTTGGCAATATTTTAGATTTTGAAAAGCCTATTGATTGGAAGTTTTTTTTAAACATTCGTTTCTTATTTATTTGGTTCCACGGTGTTTGCTGATTACTTTATTTAAATTTTTTGTGTATTTTATTTATTTTATTTTACATCAAGGTGTATATGCTGTGTCTCCCAAGTTTTCTTATTCGTTTTGCTAATAAATGTTCTATGCTTCTTATTTATTTGGTTCCACAGTGTTTGCTGATTTTCAGTTTTATTTACCTATTTAAACTTTGTGTAGCCTAAGTAATTTGTTATTTTAATAGGCATAGGTCTATATGGTGTATTTTTATTAGTTTTGTTAATAAAAGTTCTGAGTTTGACGTTGTTGTTGCTTGAATTGAATCAACGCTGAATTGCCCCTCATTTGAAAGTGAAAGTAAAACGTGCACGGCGCTTTTTCAAGCTTTATTTGAAAGCCAAGAAATCTGAGGAAAAGAGGGAAAACTCAAACAAACAGTTGCTTGACGCCGAATTGCGGCAGTTGCCACTAATTTGAAAGTGAAAGTAAAATTTGCACGGCACTTTTACAAGCCATTTGAAAGTGAAGAAAAGAGGGAAACTCAAACGAACTAACACCCCTGCCCACCCCCGCGGTGATACCGGTATTACCGTTGTGTTGTCACTCGTCGATTAAGCGGTGGGAAAATTTCCTCACCGTCACAACCCTAGCAATTGAAAGACAGTAATGTTGAGTCAACAGATTTTGATCTGTTAATTTGATAATAAATTAATAACTTGAGGCTTAATTACAAAAAAATATTGATATATTGTTTGTGTCTCACATTTCGAATAGAAAATAAATATATTTACTTTAAGGTGGGTGAATGACCTCTGTCATTGCCAACAAAGTGTATATAACAAAGTATTGAGATGAAATTTTGTTATTGACCAAATACTTATTTTCCACTATAATTTGCAAATAAATTCTTTAAAAATCCTACAATGTGATTTTCTGGATTTTTTTTTCTCATTTTGTCTCTCATAGTTGAGGTATACCTATGATGAAAATTACAGGCCTCTCTCATCTTTTTAAGTGGGAGAACTTGCACAATTGGTGGCTGACTAAATACTTTTTTTCCCCACTGTAAATTGAAAAATAACTAGTTTAAAAATAAGTTTACTGTCCAGTAGGCTTGCAGCGATAGACGGTGTTTTCGGTTATACCGGTGTTAAGCCACAACACCGGTTACGTCATTCGCCTACCGCGGCACCGCCCCCCACCGTCGTTTTGATTTTTTTATAGTAACAAATATCATTTAGCCTAGTTCAGTTAGAGGACAGATACTTTTAAAAACGAAACGCTCAATGCAGCGTGTCGAACCGTGCGCGAACGACAGGAGTCAGATTTGATTTATCACGTGAGGAGAGTGAGTCGAGCTGACTGACAAGAGTGAGGAGAGAAAGACAAGACGATGGCAGAAGATTGTTTAGAAAGGAAATGCAAAGGTGCCTGTTTGGCAATATTTTAGATTTTGAAAAGCCTATTGATTGGAAGTTTTTTTTAAACATTCGTTTCTTATTTATTTGGTTCCACGGTGTTTGCTGATTACTTTATTTAAATTTTTTGTGTATTTTATTTATTTTATTTTACATCAAGGTGTATATGCTGTGTCTCCCAAGTTTTCTTATTCGTTTTGCTAATAAATGTTCTATGCTTCTTATTTATTTGGTTCCACAGTGTTTGCTGATTTTCAGTTTTATTTACCTATTTAAACTTTGTGTAGCCTAAGTAATTTGTTATTTTAATAGGCATAGGTCTATATGGTGTATTTTTATTAGTTTTGTTAATAAAAGTTCTGAGTTTGACGTTGTTGTTGCTTGAATTGAATCAACGCTGAATTGCCCCTCATTTGAAAGTGAAAGTAAAACGTGCACGGCGCTTTTTCAAGCTTTATTTGAAAGCCAAGAAATCTGAGGAAAAGAGGGAAAACTCAAACAAACAGTTGCTTGACGCCGAATTGCGGCAGTTGCCACTAATTTGAAAGTGAAAGTAAAATTTGCACGGCACTTTTACAAGCCATTTGAAAGTGAAGAAAAGAGGGAAACTCAAACGAACTAACACCCCTGCCCACCCCCGCGGTGATACCGGTATTACCGTTGTGTTGTCACTCGTCGATTAAGCGGTGGGAAAATTTCCTCACCGTCACAACCCTAGCAATTGAAAGACAGTAATGTTGAGTCAACAGATTTTGATCTGTTAATTTGATAATAAATTAATAACTTGAGGCTTAATTACAAAAAAATATTGATATATTGTTTGTGTCTCACATTTCGAATAGAAAATAAATATATTTACTTTAAGGTGGGTGAACAACATTTTCTATGGGTTATCTGCCCATAACAAAAAAAGAAAAAAATCAAGCCTTATTTTATGTGAAAAAAGTGTATTAAAAATCAAGCCTTGTTTGTGGAAGTTTCTCGGAGCATCACTGTGAATGAGTTTAATGAAAAGCCAAAATATGATTCTGAATGACATTTATTAAGGATGTGTATGAACGTCCTGTGTCTGTCTATCTTGTCAAGGGAACTTGTCCTTTTTTTTTTAGATATTAGTCGTTTTATTTTTGAAACTGTGGTTACTTCTGAGGTCTTGTCTCATTTTGCATGTTAACGCTTTCCTTTTCTTCCGAGCTGTTAATCTCTTTAATCTATCCTTTCATTCCCCATCTTTCTCTTTGTTTTTTCTTTTCTACATTTCCTCCCATTCCTCAAGTCTCTGAGATACTATACATTGGACCAGTAAAAGGTAAGGCTCACAGTTTTTCTGGCTTCCTGCATTGCTTCCTTCACCTCCTCTCACCGCAGCTGGAGCAGTCACCTGACCACTGCTGACTCTGAGAAATCCCTGGCTCTGGTCACCTGACTCTCTGCTTCAGTGACACCTCAGCTGATGAGGGTCACGAGATGAGCTTTGCCCAAACACTGCGTTCCTTACATTCCCTTATCGGTTCACAGTTTTGCTGGTTGTCTTGCTTTGATAGCTCTAATCAATATAAGATTAGAGCTAAAAGACTGAAAGGTCATGTCAAGGAGCTACCCAGCAAATACTGATTATCCTTATTATTATTTTTTTATTATCAAGCTTTTATCTGGAGCTCATCATAACTGGTTATACAAACAAGCAGGCTTATGCAAAATATTATCCATATTAAAATGCATATGCACATGATGGAGGGCATGTCTGTGCACTAAACATGAGTTACTTTACTAAGGTATGTGACATATAAAAGACCTTGAACTTTTAATGCAGTTTAATCAGGAGTATTCCTACTACAAGCGCAAAAGTCTTATTTCATTGGTTCAATTGGAAGGAAGAAAGAAAAACCAGTGCTTGCAATGCAGAAAAAGACTAGCGGTAAAGTCAAATAGAAAAGTTAAGCCAAATAAACAGAGAGACCAATAACCAATGTCAAATGCAGTATGCAAATAAATGCAGGAAAAAACACTCAATATGGAAATCAGAAATAGATGCCCACCTAAGGCTAAGATTAAAGGGGTCATATGATGCAATTTAAATTTTTCCTTTCTCTTTGGAGTGTTACAAGCTCTTGGTGCATAAAGAAGATCTGTAAAGTTGCAAAGACTAAAGTCTCAAATCCAAAGAGATATTCTTTATAAAAGTTAAGAGTCAGCCACGCCTACCTAAAACGGCTCGTTCTAACACGCCCCCACATACCTACGTCACTATGTGGGAAGATTTACATAACGCCGCCCAAATGCTCATGCAAAGAAAGAAGGCGTAACTTTGATTCTCGCTGTAGTATTGTTGTCGTTGACGCAGCCATGTCGTGACGACGCTGTGTTTCGTTGTGAAAGCGAAACTACTTTGTTTGGTCTTCCAAAAGATTTTAATGAATTGTTCCAAAAATCTGTCAAATTTAAGGAATTCCAGTCTTTTGCCAGATCAGCCAGGTGAATCTGGGAGGTTATCGTGATCTGGCCTTTGTTTCCACAAACGTATGAGCGTTCTTTGTACATTCAACTGAAGCCAACAGATATATTGACTCACTTAAAATCCTTTTACACTTTTTTCCCTTTTCTTCTGCAAGTCACTTTAGGGTCAGATTGTAACTAGTATTTTTGGCTGCCATTTCTGTGGTGAATGAGAGTGACGGGTAAGCACCAGCCTAGCAACCAGCACAGGAACCATGTCGGTGGTAAAACATGCATTAATGCTTTGCTGAATCGTTCAGAGCAGTTACTGTATCAACATTTGACTCACTCTTGAAATTAAGCCAGGTTTAAGAAGCAACAATCACAGAGTTTCAGTACAACAAAAACCTAGTAATTATTAAAATCATAAAAATGTGAAATTAAAATAAATAGATAATAATAAAAACAATCAAAATACTTAATAAAAAGCATGTTCTATTTTATTTGTTTACCTGCATGTCATGTGACCATTAAAGGGATAGTTCACCCAAAAATGAAAATTCTGTCATTAATTACTCACCCTCGTGTCGTTTCAAACCCGTAAGACCTTCGTTCATCTTCGGAACACAAATGAAGATATTTTTGATGGAATCTGAGAGCTGTCTGACCCTGCATAGACAGCAACGCAACTGAAATGTTCCCAAGTCCAGAAACGTAGCAAGGAGATCTGTAATCTCCATTTTGGAGAATATCCGCTGGTCGTAAACAATGTATGCTGTTCTGTGTCAGCTGCATCACACGGATACGCTGTTTCCGTTCAGATCAAATCCCAACAACGTAGAAAACAGATCAGGCGTAACGCAGCTGACACAGAACAGCATACATTGTTTACGACCAGCGGATATTCTCCAAAATGGATTACTTTATTTTGAAAATATTTTGGGTGAACTATCCCTTTAAAGAGATCATTTCTGTCCCTTTATTGAAAGTCCGTTCCCACGAAACATTGATGCTTCAAAAAATTAATTACAAAATGTAAAAGTAGTCCATATAAATCAAACAGTTTAATCCAAGTCTTCTGAGGACATAATGATTGCTTTGCTTGATGAACAGATTTAACGAGCGCACATATTTGCATGGCATACGAGAACAAACCACATTGGTACTTGCAGAAGTTCATTTGTGCTTGCATGACACTTACTGGTTCTCTCGCATCCAGCAAACACTTTGAGCTTCTGTTTACCATATAGACCTTAGTCAGTGTAGCATCATATTTAAATTCTGACAGTAATGAAAGAGGGATAGAAATACAGTGCTCATTAGATTGCACAGTTGTTTTTAACAACGTACCAAATGTTCAGCTGAAGAAACATCATTTCAAAAGACTTTCAGTAGACCAAAAAAAACTGTTTTAGCCCATAAAACAATTGTAAACCTTTATACAGCGCATGCCACACTGTAAGTCTATCCCTCACAGTCTCGTTTTCATCTGGTTAAATTCATTATGGTGTCCACCCTGATTAAAGTCTGATTTGATGTGCGGTAAGTATGTGCATTGATCAATGTTTATATATTCAAGCCTAAATTAGATCTGTTCATCATATTAAGCAATTATATCTCTTCAAAAGACTTGGATTAAACCATTCTATTCATATGGATTTCTTTTAGTGCGTCTTTGACATTTTTAAAACATCAACGTTTTGGTTGTGTGGACTTTTAATGGAGGGACAGAGATCTCTAAGGTTTCAATAATATCTTCATTTGTGTTTTAAAGATGAACGAAAGCTTATGGGTTTGGAATGACTTAAAGTTGAGGAAATGATGACAGAATTTAAATTTTTAGCATCGGAATCTTTTAAGTTTAACATTAAAAAAACTAAATAGCATTCTTATGGTTGAAATGATCTACAAAACAAAGTCTGAATAGAGTAAGTTTGTAAGTTTGAGACAAATTAAAACATAAGAGGCTTTGTAAGCATTGTCATTGTCTAATTGATTAGTAACACAGTTTGACATTTGGCATGTGAGCGTGTGAACACTCCATCACACTCACTCAGTTATTTTATGCGTGCCTCCAGACACGAGTCTGAGCTGAAGCGTCAGTGTGATGTGTTTGTGGATTAGGATTCATTTGAACATTCCCGAGTCGAGTAAACATCCAAACGCATGCCTCAGTTCTCAGTTCCCTGAGTTTCTGAGAAGGGCTGCGAGCCTCCCTCATGTCTTTTCTCATGACCTCTGCCACCCCTCTACATGACTGAGGCCTCACACTGCCACAAAAGTGCTCTTGCTTCTGTGTTTTACTCACTCTGTGAGTGGTCGCTTGAGTGGTTAGAGAAGAATGTGTAGTGTAACTGTGTGATTTGTCTGATTTATGACAGTGGATAAACAAGTTTAAGCAGTTGACAGATGATAGTGTCTTCCCATATTTGCACAGCTAGCAGAAGTTTATTTTTGCATTGCATTATTGCTCACACAGCCTGGTTTTGGTGGTAATGTCCAAGGAAGGGCATTTTGTGTGGGCTGTCAGTACTTTAAAAGGATTCATTTGGAATGCATCTTAAATATTGAATTTGCTCCATTCACTTTTCAAGTTCTTCACTTTTTTTAAATGCAATGCATTCATTAAATTTTTTTAATAAATAAAGAATTTTTGTTGATGCCGCAGCTTAAATGATAATCTTGCTATCGTTGGTGATTTAACTTTAACTGATATTCCAAGTATTTTGTAATGTTTACAAACTTTTTCTTGCATATTTTCAATGCTCATGTGCGCTAAAAAAGGTGTAGTAACAGTTTTCACTCAGAAATTGCTAGTAAATTTCACAATTAATTGCAAGGAAACAAGTAACCCATTGAATTACACGTGAAAGTAGCAAAGCTGATATAGTTCCAATAGTCTTTGTATTGTTTACAACTAAGAAAAATATTTTTTTAAAGTGTACTTTGATTATATGTAAACTGATTAATATTATACAGTAAGTTACTAGAGGCTTGTTAAGTGTGACTGCTTCAGCTGTGATTATATTCACAATATAGCACAGCCTCATAACTATTATAAAAGTTTGCTACCAACTAAGCATTTATTAAAGACACGTACACTCATTAAAGCTTTCTTTTATTGATCTAGTTCATTAAGTGTCATCCTTTCACTAGCTCTAGTTGTGCAAACGAAGTTTATAGTTGGTCTCTGTGGGTGTTGTGCCATGACATACCGGAGAACAGCTGATACTGTAACTGTACAATATTAATTAACATCTAGGTGTCTCCGTTTAATAATAACCAAATGGAACCTGTGCAATTTGAGGTGCATATGTGGATGGGGAAAATTGCTCCAGTTGTCCTGTAGGCATTGGCTGAAGTGTTTAAAGAATGATGCTGCACTAATGGACTGAATGTGCTAATGGTGTGATAATAACAGCTGTAACGGTGCACTGAGACCCAGCTGATGCTCGGCTCCTGGTTCTCCGGGTTCATAGAGATGTCAGTCACCTCGCAGACCCCTCATGCTGCTGTTTGTGCTCTTGCAAAGTTGAAGTCTGTGTTTTAGTGTGTGTTTTCTGCATGCTGCCTTCATCTGAAATGTGCAGTCATGTGAACGAGTGAACAGCAGTTTCATGTGATTTCCAGTCACTGGATTTGGTACACATATCTGGCTAGGAGTGGGCGGGATGACAAAATCTTAATTCAAAATTCATTAAGATTCAAATAATTTGTTTAAAAAAATTTTTAGAAAATGGCTGTTTAATCTTGTGTAATATTATATTCTTACATGTTTATATTTTTATTCAGAATTTAATGGAATCAAACCAAAAAAATAAAATGATTCATAACAAATGACATCAGCGCACAAACATTATAAAGGACTTGAGTTAAAAACACAACACTCAAAACAAGGTGAATGAGAGTGACGGGTAAGCACCAGCCTAGCAACCAGCACAGGAACCATGTCGGTGGTAAAACAGGCATTAATGCTTTGCTGAATCGTTCAGAGCAGTTACTGTATCAACATTTGACTCACTCTTGAAATTAAGCCAGGTTTAAGAAGCAACAATCACAGAGTTTCAGTACAACAAACTTTAAAGCTGTTATTATTTTATAAATTGACCTTTTTTTTACTTTTTTTATATAATATGCATTTGTGTTAAACTATCTTGGAATAAATTACTTAAAACTTTAACGTTGCTTCATGAGTGTTTGTAATACAATGGCAACTTTGACATAATCTCAATACCGCCCCACCTCCTCTTTTGTAAAGTCATAGAAACTTGGATTTATTCATTTTTTTGCTATTGGAGCAAATTGGGGACGCAGAAATTATTAAAAAATGCTTTGTTTCCAGAAGTTCACCCAACTGTGACGAATTCCGTTTTTAAAAACCCCGGAAATATGAAAAGGGTCCAAAGTTGTTTTTGCAGAAAATATATATCTATCTGTTTTATATCAGTGTAATAATTCATATTTAATTCTGTGTGATATTATAATCTTATTTTATGGTTTAATGGAAGAGAACCAAAACATAAAACATTATGATTAACCTAAATTGGGAAAAAAAAGAAAAAAAAATTCACAATGGCAAGCTGCTGTTAACATATAAGACAGTATATGCACACCTCTGACTGTTGATTTCTATATAAATACGCCAGTTTGCACTTTTGCTTGAAAAGCACGAATAACCTACAGTTACACCATGTTTACAAATACTAAATCACTCTCTACTGGATGAAACATTAAAATAAACGTCATTCCACCCAGCCCTCCATCCGGCTTGTCGTGTGAATGGGGCGACGCCTGTTTTGGGTGGTTACTGATGGATGTTTCTCATTTCAGGAAGCATCTATTCTAGTCCTGGACTTTACAGCAAGACCATGACACCTACCTATGACTCTCGGGACGGCAGCCCTCTGTCCCCCACCACAGCGTGGTTTGGAGACAGTCCGCTGTCAGAAGGCAATCCCAGCATCCTCGCTGTCAGCCAGCCCATCACCTCACCCGACATTCTGGTCAAGATGTACAAACCACAGTCCCTCCTGGACAAGGCCAAGCTCAACCAGGGGTAAGCTGGGACTGATCTAGTGTGTGAAGACTAGGGTTGGGTATCGTTTGGGTTTTTTACGATACCGGTGCCAAATTGATACTTAAAAAATAAAAAATAAAAGAAAGAGGAAAAAAAAATCCCTAAAATAGGATGGATTGGCCATTATTGAGTGCTATAAACACATTTAATGTCTGTTTCATTCATACTGGACGCCAGAGGGCGCCCTTGCGCAGAAATGCCCCATGTGCATCACAGAAGGAATAGAACTCAGGAAATCCCTAATATGGATAAAGGCATTGCTATCGCTGTAACTGAGTAAACAGAAGATATAAACGTTTTGAATGATAAAACAAAGATGATAAACACTTGACTACAACAATTTATAATTTATCTGTGTTATTCAAGCCATCTTTGGTATTTTCATCATAATTAAGTATATTTATAATCCATTGCTAATCGACATAGCCTTTTTACCATATGCTTTTAACAGTATAGAACATATTCTGTGCCTCGTTCTGTGACAAGAAGCCACATCAGATCACAAAAGGAAGCAGTTGTGGAGTAAAAACGCTATAGTGTTCTCTTTTGTTGGACAACAGGTTTTGAAACGCTTCTCATTGCAAGTCATTAAAAGGGAAGTTTAGCTTTAGGCATTTTAATTTAAGAATGTTTAGCTTAGCTAGCTAGTGGTAGGCTACCTGCTGCCGTCAGAGCAAGTGTAATTACTGCATTCACGCTCTCCTCGGATGCTCTTATTTCCCGAGTTGTGCTTTTAAGTCGGAATGGACACTCGCGTTACTACAAGTAAGTGGCACGAAATCTGCGTTCTGACTCGGTTCTAGTACATACCGGTTACATGGCACCGGGTTTCGGTACCCAACCCTAGTGAAGACTCTGATTCAGGAAGGCTTGCGCTCATATTGCTCTGAATGTCTTTGTGAAGGTGGCTGGACTCCTCCAGATCACTGATGGAGCATGATGTGAAGGAGAACGAGGTTCTTCTGCTCCGGTTCAAGTACCACAGCTTCTTTGACCTCAACCCAAAGGTCAGTGTGTTTTGCATCTTAGCACTTGTAATCATATATGCATGATGCCGAATAGGACATTTCACAATCACACACGAGTTCTTAATATCAAATGAAAATCCACCGTTATGCTCCTCATGCCAGAGTCCAGTATCTCTTAAACGTATTTTATTAAATTTAGGAAATTATATTTTGCTCGTCAAACACTTTCAAATATTTTATTATTATTTTTATTCATTATTACGAAAGAGTCAAACCCAAATCCATTTAGGAGTTTTTGTTATAAAGAACATAGGTTTTTAAATAGCTTTTAATACTATTTTAACATGTTACTCGCCATGAAAATAGACAAGGAAACTGGCATGGCATTAAAACGCCAACCAACCAACTGTAGCACATATACACTGCCATTCAAACGTTTGGGATCAGTAAGATGTGTAATGTTTTTAAAGAAGTCTGCGTTTATTTGATCAAAAATACAGAGAAAAAAAAACCTGTAAATTGTGAAATATTATTCCAATTTAAAATAATGGGGTTTTCTATTTTAATAAACTTGTATTTCTGTGATGCGCAGCTGTATTTTCAGCATCATTCCTCCAGTCTTCAGTGTCACATGATCTTCAGAAATCAGTATAATATGCTGATTTATTATCAGAGCTGGAAACTGTTGCTGCTTAATATGTTTTTTTTAAACCTGTGATTCTTTTTTCAGGATTCTTTGAATAAAAAGTTAAAAAGAACAGCATCTATTTAAAATAGAAATCTTTTCGTCCCACTTTTTTATTTACTTTTTTACGATATTAAGTGGCCTTAACTACTATGTTCTTACATTTTAATTAATAATTTGGTACAATGCATTATTGTGTACATACATTTTTTTACATTGTACTTATATTTAAAAAATATCTGCATGTAAATACATATGTAATTAATTTCTGTAATTAGATATATAATTACACTGTTGACCCATCCCTTACACCTTAGCCCACCCTTAAACCTACCCATACCACCAAACCTGTCCCTAACCACCCGTATGCCACCTCAATAGCAGCAAAAGTGTACATTTTTGAGTACATTGTAGTTATTTTTATGTAAGTACATAGTAGTTAAGGCCACTTAATATAAAGTGGGACCATCTTTTCTAATAAAAGCTTTTCTAACAAAGTCTTTAATATTATTTTTTAATCAATTTAACAAATCCTTGCTGAATAAAATTATTAATTTCTTTCAAAAAAAGAAAGAAAATGACCATTTATTTCTACATTATTACCATTTTAATAAAAAATACATACTAAGATTTAGGGGTGGGAATCACCAGAGCTGATATAAATAAGGAAAACTCTCGGAATGCTGGAAATTTACATTAGAGAACTGGAACTTACCGTTATATAGGCAACTGTAAATATCCCTGTTTCGTTTGTTAAAGGGGTCACAGGTGGTCTCGCTGGAGCGGCAGGTGGAGAGTGTGGAGAGGAGTATTGTGTTCCTTAGACAGGAGCAGCTGTCTCTGCTGCATGGACTACATCTGGAGATCCTGTCCCTCCAGAAACGCTGTACAGGTGTGTGTCATGACCATTCCCACAGTACAGCCACCTGCATTTGATTTTGAGTTGTTGTACACACATGAAACAACATGCATAATTGAATTGAGCAACATTTTATTTATCATAAATCACAACTAATTCGATGTCATTCCAAAAATAATGTTGGTACACAATCTAATTGAGTTGCCGTGCCCTAGATTTTAGGGGTGGGAATCACCAGAGGCCTCACGATACGATATTATCACGATACTTGTGTCACGATACAATTTTATTGCGATTTTAAATATATTGCGATATTCTGTGATATATAGCAATGTATTACCTTTTTCCAACTTCAAATTATGTCCCCAAAGGAAAACTTTGTCAACATCTGTTTTAACTAAAAATAAACATTTCTCAGTTTGTTTTTCTCACTTCAGTTGTATTGTTGCAGTGCAAAATGGGATTGTCAAGCAGACAAACTGACCAACACTTTCATGAAAACCTGTCATAAATGCTGTATGCACCTGGCAAACTCAACTATTTGTATTACAGTCTAGTCTAGTCCACCTTAATTAAATGTAAACAGGTATGCACTGCTGTGCTACTACAGGTATTTTGAACAGTGCAATCTGAAATTGTACTAAAAAGTTGTGCAGACCCTTCAGCAATTGGGGCATTTGAAAGTAAATTACTGTTAAATTTTAATTAAATAAAATAAAACATGTAGTCTTATATCTAGGGATGCACCGAAATGAAAATTCTGGGCTGAAACGGAAACCAAAAATGCTTTGTAATGATTATTTATTATTTTATTAAATAATATTAAAGTATTGATAGCTGTGTAAATACTGTCATACTAACAGCTGTCTGAATTATTTTGGTTGATTGTAATCTATTACATACCTTTCTATCAAAGTTATCTGACATTATCAAGCTGAATTTGTTCTGACACAGTTTAACTCTGAGTTCTTGTTATATTTTATTACCATTTTCTAAACTATAATGAATAAACTGTGATAATGTGAGAAATTTTGAAGGTGTCTGAATATATTTTGGTTTGACTGTACATTATAACCAACTAACATTATACAGACTCTTTTGGTTTCTGTACCCAATATTGAAAAAATGTACAAATGCAATGAAAATATCGGTATCGGTACTCGGTATCGGCAAGTACCAAAAATAAAAGTATCGGTATCGGGCGAGTACTGGAAAAAGTAGTATCGGTGCATCCCTAGAAAAAAACTCAACACCACCATCTAGTGGATTGTAAAGAAATTTATTTTATTATTCTACCAAATAGTATAATAAAAGATCGATACTTGGCGTCCGTGTATCGATACAGTATTGCCGTGGAAAATATCGCGATACTATGCTGTATCGATTTTTTTCCCCCACCCCTACTAAGAATATAAGTGCACCTTAGGAAACATTATAAAATATTGCATTTCATGACCCATTTAATGTTTTTAGTTTTATATAATCAGGTTTCGATGTGTGCATTATGGTCACCCGTAAGCCTCACAGAGGGATCTACACACTCATTTTATCAGGACGGTGTGATGAAAGTGGTGTTGTGGTGTCGTGTTTTTAACCCTCTCCTGACCCCTACAGTATGATGCCATCAGGGTGAACCAGCTGTATGAGCAGGCCAAGTGGGCCATCCTGCTGGAGGAGATCGAATGCACCGAGGAGGAGATGATGATGTTCGCTGCCCTGCAGGTACGTGTGTGTCCGAGCCACGGCAGAATTTATGCCAACGCTCTGTCTGTTAGGATTGCTGTGTAAGCCCGCCGTTTGACAGTTTGCAGTCTTCACTCGGGTCCTCTGGCCCTGTTAATGAATTGGATGGGCTCTGTGCCTGACTGCGTAGCGTCTGCAGCATGCAAACGTTTGGCTGCTGCGTTTGTTTTCACTGGCCCTTTGGCCAGCGATGACCCTGCTATTTCAGACCCTCATAAATGTTGAGTGACAACACCTCAGGACGCCTCACTGTCTTCACATCATGTAAATATAGAGCGGGCGTCTGTTCGAGGGAGGTGGGACACGGGAGACCACCCGGAGTCTCCAGCCTAAGGAGGGGTGTGGGTTGCTCCAGCAGGGTTTTGTGGAGGTGTATCAGAGGTGTCGACTTTCTCCGTTTACGTACAGCGAGTTTAAATTAGTCAGGTCTGTCCCTCCCCATCAGTCCACACCACGTTCAGTCAGAGGATACGAGTCTGGCTCTGGACCTGCACCGTGTCTCTGGGTAGAAGAGCTCAGCGCCGTCAAACATCAGCAGCTCTAAGTTTAGCCAGCTTTATAGCGAAGCTGTTAACTGTTGAGAGAAATCGGTGTGTCATTCACCAACTAACTACTCTTATCTGAGCAGAGAGATGGTGACATGAAAATGCCTTTAGCCTACATTTTGAAAGCGGAGCTGTCATCAGCGTACAGTGAAATATGCTTCTGTAGTCCAACTGTTCGCTGTAGCACCATGGGGATCGTTTAGTAGAATGAGGTCACAGGCTTTAAACTCATACATAAACAGTATTATAGTTAACTAAAACCATACTTAAAAAAAAAATGTTAGTATCATTGAAATGTTATAGGCAACATTTCTCATTTTTTGGTGTACTAAAATAATTTGATCTAAAACTGAAACTGAAAAAAAAAAAATATATATAGAGAGAGAATAATAATTTAAGAATAATAATAAAAAAAGACCAATCAAACAGCAAAATTACTAACATCCTTAACTGAAATTTAAATGAAAAAATATACAATAAATATATTCAAAAATGTATTTCTGAAAATATTTTATTTAGAATTAAAAACCCTTTCAAAATTAAAAAAATATATATATATAGTAGTGTATCAGTGATGCTAAAATAACACTTATATGAAAAATGATGTTCATCCCGTAAATAATGCATTAGCTTTTTAATTTTGCCTTTATTTTGTAAGAGTTTTGCCGTTTTTGCAGCATGTGTGAATACAATTTAAAGACAATTCATGAAAATTATAGAACAAATATGAAATAATTGTTAAATTTCACAAGTGCATTAAAGTTTAAAACCTAAAAAAACCCAAAAACATTTAAGATGAACATTTGCATTTACCAGTTCAGTTTTATTTAACTGGGAAAATCATCTAGTAACAGTGTATCTTGCAAAGTGTGGGACAGAAACGCGTGTTTGTCCATCTCAGGAGGTCAAAGTAAATATTTTATTCGTTTTATTTTCCATGTGTTTTGTAAGAGTTTTGCAGCCCTGAAATTTAGGACACGTGTGAAAGGCTAAATAAATGTTACATTTCACAAATACAAACAAGTTCTAAATAAATACATTGTAACAATTACAAATTCCGTTTTATTTAATTGTGAGAATGCTAGATGTGGGAAAGGGTTAAGTATTACTGAGTAGTTTACGATATTAATATGATGAATTAGTAAATGGCAACACCGTGTTTAGTGTGATTGTTTTTATTTGCAGTACCACATCAACAAGCTGTCCATCATGTCTTCAGACAATCACATGAACAACAGTGAGAAGGAGGTCGATGAGGTTGATGCAGCTCTGTCAGATCTGGAGATCACTCTCGAGGGAGGAAAGACGTCCAACACGCTGGTACTGCAGCACATGCACTCTCATGCAATAATAATGCTTACTACTTCCGTTACAGCCACACACACACCTGTAGGCCTTTATCACACTTCTGCATTCGAAAAGCGGAAGCTTCATATATTAGCATGAAATAACTTCCGCTGTAGCCTGTGTCACTGCAGTGCCTATAGCATGGGATGGTTGGGATTTATTGACATAGTTCATCACCGATACTTCATCTAAACACACCAACCAGGTATGATGAAACAAAGAATAATGGTGTAATGTTATTCTGACGCATATTTCATCATTTAAAAGGGAAGCACTCATGCCTGCTCTATGTGTATGTGCAGTACTTAAGAGTACAAGTGTTGTTGTTGTTTTATCAAAATGCAAGGATGTAATACAAACAACATCATATTAAAGAGCGTTAGAATTAGACAACGTTATACATCACATAAAACATTAATTATGAGGAAAGACTGTACAAATTAAAAATAATATTCACATTGCTTGCATGCACTTACGATCTCCAGTATCTCATTATTATTCAGAAATACATGTTTTGATCATTTTAAACAAGTGCAATGATTTGATAGCATTACATTGCAGGCAGAATTGGATATTAATCATAATAAACATGCTACGATAAAAATGAAATCAAAACAGTGTTTTCTGAATCTTCCTCTGGCTGTAACATGAGCAGCGTGTAGCTGGTATGCAGACTGTGACAATAAAGACATCATTATACCAAAAACTGTATAACTTTATATGTGTATGTGCAGTACTTAAGAGTACAAGTGTTGTTGTTGTTTTATCAAAATGCAAGGATGTAATACAAACAACATCATATTAAAGAGCGTTAGAATTAGACAACGTTATACATCACATAAAACATTAATTATGAGGAAAGACTGTACAAATTAAAAATAATATTCACATTGCTTGCATGCACTTACGATCTCCAGTAAAGTATTACAAATTGAAGTCATTCAAATAAAGGATTATTATTCAGAAATACATGTTTTGATCATTTTAAACAAGTGCAATGATTTGATAGCATTACATTGCAGGCAGAATTGGATATTAATCATAATAAACATGCTACGATAAAAATGAAATCAAAACAGTGTTTTCTGAATCTTCCTCTGGCTGTAACATGAGCAGCGTGTAGCTGGTATGCAGACTGTGACAATAAAGACATCATTATACCAAAAACTGTATAACTTTATTAATACACTTTGTGTTCTCAGGGTGACATCACATCCATTCCTGAACTGGCCGACTATGTGAAAGTCTTCAAGTGAGTTGAAGGATTGAAATATTATGTTGAGCCTTAATTTGTGTAAGGCAGGGGTGCCCAAACTCGGTCCTGGAGGGCCGGTGTCCTGAAGAGTTTAGCTCCAACCACAATTAAACACACCTGAACCAGCTAATCAAGCTCTTACTAGGCATACTAGAAACTTGAAGGCAGGTGTGTTGAGGCAAGTTGGAGCTAAACTTTGCAGGACACCGGCTCTCCAGGACCGAGCTTGGGCACCCCTGGTGTAAGGCAAATAAATAAAACAAAGCCTATTGCCATATACAGTGTGTATATATATATATATATATATATGTGTGTGTGTGTGTACTGGTTTATATATCCTGGTGGGGACTTAAACCGGACTACACACAGACTCATGGGGACTCCTGTCACGGTGGGGACCTAAATTGTGGTCCCCACGGGTACAAAAGCTTATAAATCATACAGAATTAAGTTGAAAATCTAAAAATGCAGAAAGTCTCCTGTGAGGGGTAGGTTTAGGGGTAGGGTTGGTGTAGGGCAATAGAATATATACGGTCTGTACAGTAGAAAAAATATTACCTGTAAAGCCACTTCAGAACTGTTTTGCATCTCCGAGCAGCACAGCAGTGTTTCGTCTCTGAATGAATTTGTGTTTAGAAGGAATTGGTGAACTAATGAGTCAATGGCCTGTTCATAAAGAGAGCCATTTACTTCATTCCTGAATGAATCAGTTGTTAGAATGACTCAAAGACTTACTCCATTAAGACATTTACTGCCACCTACTGACAGATTCTTCTTTAGAGGATAATTTCATTGAAAAATATTTTCATATTAATCAAAAATATGAAAATTAAGATCTATATTAATAAAAAATAAAAAAAACGAATTAAAGGATAGTTCCCCCAAAAATTAGAAGTGAAAACATTTCTTCCTAAAGCTACTTTTTGTAAAGTCTGTTTGATGCGTTTCTCATTTAACTCGATAATGGCTTTAAAGTATCTTTTGGGGGTCATTTCTAAGCCAAATTTGTTGTGTGAATAATTTGTGATTAATTAATCGCCACATCGTGTAATTAATTTGATTAAAAATGTTAATGACTTGACAGCCCTAATATATATATGTACAGTATATAGACTGTCTATATAGTCGTCTATTAAAGTGTAAATGTAGTCATTTCCACAACACTAGTGGCAGCAAAATTAAATAAATTTAATTTAATTAATTGGCTCTGCCAATGGTGATAATTCCTGCCTGTTTGCCCGGAGGTTTCAGTTGGAAGTGGTTGAAATGCTAGTGGCACAGATATTACACACTACAACTTATTATAATGTGCTTGTATTCTGCTATATTGAATATTGAAATAGTGGACGTCACAGAGCTGTTGTCTAACTTTTACTTGCACCTCAGACCAAAGAAACTCACTCTGAAAGGATACAAGCAGTACTGGTGCACGTTCAAGGACATCACAATCTCCTGCTACAAGAGCCGCGAGGAGGCCCACGGCACGCCGGCGCACCAGATGAACCTGAGAGGTGACCGCTCGCGACAGACACGGTCAGAAACGCTGTTTGTTTACCACATCAGCACTGCATCTCATCCGCTGTTTCTCTGTAGGCTGTGAAGTCACACCAGATGTGAACATTTCCGGTCAGAAATTCAACATCAAGCTGCTAATTCCGGTAGCAGATGGTATGAACGAGATCTGGCTGCGGTGTGATGCTGTGAGTGAGACACTTCTATTGATTGCCACACATTATTGTGCAATAAATCACCTCACATCTTCATTTGTCTTTATAAGGAAAAGTAGCACGTTACTTGACTTGCTACTTAAAAAAGTAATTATACAAACTCATCAGGGTTATTATAGTTAACTAAAACTGAAACTATAAAAAATTGCTACTTGAAAAATGTAAATAAAAATCTCAGTGATACTAAATGAACACAGGCACTCAGAGGTTCAAACTCCTTTCCCTGGCCTTCAGGAGAAGCAGTACGCTCAGTGGATGGCAGCTTGCCGTTTGGCCACCAAAGGGAAGACGATGGCAGACAGTTCCTACAACTTAGAGGTCCAGAACATTCTGTCCTTCCTGAAGATGCAGCACATGAATCCTGACCCTCAGATCATAGAGCCCATCACCATCGACATCAACCCTGAGTGTCTGGTGTCTCCACGATACCTGAAGAAGTACAAGAACAAGCAGGTAAATGAGAGATCAGTCTGCCGCTGCAGCGCAGAATACAGACCGACACTGACGGCAGAGAGCTGGAGAGAGACCTATGCAACAATACATAGTAATAAACAGCAATATTTTACGTTTTTTTTTTCTTTTCTAGTAACCCTTAAGCACATACAGTACCAAATAAGTGAAGTCAACAAATTGTTAAAGCGGAGTCATGAAAAAAAAAATATTTGTGGAAATCAAAACATCATTGCCATTTTTGCTACAGATGTTTAAATCGGGTTCAGATATCTCTCTTAATGCTGAAACTGACATACTTGGTCTTTAGCTTCATTGGCAAATAAAAAGCACATTAAAACCACATTATTGTGCAATAAATCACCTCACATCTTCATTTGTCTTTATAAGGAAAAGTAGCACGTTACTTGACTTGCTACTTAAAAAAGTAATTATACAAACTCATCAGGGTTATTATAGTTAACTAAAACTGAAACTATAAAAAATTGCTACTTGAAAAATGTAAATAAAAATCTCAGTGATACTAAATGAACACAGGCACTCAGAGGTTCAAACTCCTTTCCCTGGCCTTCAGGAGAAGCAGTACGCTCAGTGGATGGCAGCTTGCCGTTTGGCCACCAAAGGGAAGACGATGGCAGACAGTTCCTACAACTTAGAGGTCCAGAACATTCTGTCCTTCCTGAAGATGCAGCACATGAATCCTGACCCTCAGATCATAGAGCCCATCACCATCGACATCAACCCTGAGTGTCTGGTGTCTCCACGATACCTGAAGAAGTACAAGAACAAGCAGGTAAATGAGAGATCAGTCTGCCGCTGCAGCGCAGAATACAGACAGACACTGACGGCAGAGAGCTGGAGAGAGACCTATGCAACAATACATAGTAATAAATAGCAATATTTTACGTTTTTTTTTCTTTTCTAGTAACCCTTAAGCACATACAGTACCAAATAAGTGAAGTCAACAAATTGTTAAAGCGGAGTCATGAAAAAAAAAATATTTGTGGAAATCAAAACATCATTGCCATTTTTGCTACAGATGTTTAAATCGGGTTCAGATATCTCTCTTAATGCTGAAACTGACATACTTGGTCTTTAGCTTCATTGGCAAATAAAAAGCACATTAAAACTATAATATTCATGATGCTAAATTTATATTGAGGATAAAATATTTGTAAATATACATGATTTTTCAGTTTTTATATGGATTTCTGTATTTTTCAACCATGAACCGCATAAATCCATGTAATAAATGGCTGCGTTTTCAAATAAAATACATTTAAAATGCATGGATTGCTTGTAACAGAACTGCATGGCACCCTTTGTGTCTCAGCCAGGGTTCAAAATGAACACAAATGTGAGTAAAAATCCCAGCTGTGCAGTTGCTTTCTTTGTGAAGCACAGCACTGTGTTCATTTACACGCGAGCAGCTCACGAGCTGATGTTTTCAGCATCTCAAAGCGGCTCGTTTCACAGTAAAGCCTGCTCCATGTGAACTCCGTCTTTGCAATTGCTGTAAGTTTAGGTTGCTTATGTGCATTTGAAAATGTAACATGAACCAAAAACTCTCCCAGATTTGTAGAGAGAATTGTTTATAAATATTAGTATTTTAACTTTACTGTTGTCTTATTTTTAGTTTACTGTACAATAGCAATAACAATGTTTTTTTATTGAATATATATATATGTTTTTAATAATAGTTATATTGATTTTCCTTTTTTTTCCTTAGCTGATCGCATGCCTACATACTCTGTGTTCATTTACACGCGAGCAGCTCACGAGCTGATGTTTTCAGCATCTCAAAGCGGCTCGTTTCACAGTAAAGCCTGCTCCATGTGAACTCCGTCTTTGCAATTGCTGTAAGTTTAGGTTGCTTATGTGCATTTGAAAATGTAACATGAACCAAAAACTCTCCCAGATTTGTAGAGAGAATTGTTTATAAATATTAAATATTAGTATTTTAACTTTACTGTTGTCTTATTTTTAGTTTACTGTACAATAGCAATAACAATGTTTTTTTATTGAATATATATATATGTTTTTAATAATAGTTATATTGATTTTCCTTTTTTTTCCTTAGCTGATCGCATGCCTACATACTAAATAAAGATCAAATATTAAATACATATCACATTTTAAATATCACCAAGTCCTACTTGGTAAATGGTAATAGTAAGAAAAAATATTCTTAAAAAAAAAATGTACAAAACCATCTTTTTCTAGCACTCATCATGATACGGATATGCAGAGTGTCCAGTGAAATTTCTCAGAACAGTGTAGTTTTTGATTGAAAAACAAGAGTAAAGTGAAAGTATGTAGGGAGGGCTCCTGTGTGGGAGTCGACAGACTTTGTGTCTCAGCCAGGGTTCAAAATGAACACAAATGTGAGTAAAAATCCCAGCTGTGCAGTTGCTTTCTTTGTGAAGCACAGCACTGTGTTCATTTACACGCGAGCAGCTCACGAGCTGATGTTTTCAGCATCTCAAAGCGGCTCGTTTCACAGTAAAGCCTGCTCCATGTGAACTCCGTCTTTGCAATTGCTGTAAGTTTAGGTTGCTTATGTGCATTTGAAAATGTAACATGAACCAAAAACTCTCCCAGATTTGTAGAGAGAATTGTTTATAAATATTAGTATTTTAACTTTACTGTTGTCTTATTTTTAGTTTACTGTACAATAGCAATAACAATGTTTTTTTATTGAATATATATATGTTTTTAATAATAGTTATATTGATTTTCCTTTTTTTTCCTTAGCTGATCGCATGCCTACATACTAAATAAAGATCAAATATTAAATACATATCACATTTTAAATATCACCAAGTCCTACTTGGTAAATGGTAATAGTAAGAAAAAATATTCTTAAAAAAAAAATGTACAAAACCATCTTTTTCTAGCACTCATCATGATACGGATATGCAGAGTGTCCAGTGAAATTTCTCAGAACAGTGTAGTTTTTGATTGAAAAACAAGAGTAAAGTGAAAGTATGTAGGGAGGGCTCCTGTGTGGGAGTCGACAGACGGCTCCTGTGTGCTGCTGCTGGTGTCGTCTTACAGTGGCCCTGGACTCGATCCAGCTCCTGTGATGCTGGGGGGATGGTGGGCTTCCTGTCCTCACATCTCACTCGCTCCCCCAGCAGCTTAACGCTGGGAGAAACTTTGAGGAGATGGGGTGGGGTCTTCAGAAACAGGCGGGAAAAAATACAGGAAACAAGCCGTGCCTGGGAATGTGGAGAGGCGGTCCGGGAAGAAGACAGTAGTTTGTTTGTGAGAGCGACGTCAGAGTACGGATGATTTCTGAACGCGTTTATTCCTGCGTTACAAGCTCAATTTATTTTCTTCAGAGGCTTCCTCTGGGATTTTACTCCCAGAGGACGTGGGTCAGTAAGCACTAGGATAGATGACTTTCTCACTTAACTTCCAGACTCCACAGGATCAGGAAGGCGGATGTTGTCATCCAAATGGTGGGGAATTTCAGAGGTCTCTCTACTGTAGTGCTCTTGGGTTTTAACCGTGTGTGGCGTCACCTTGTGGAGTCAAGGGTGTATAGTTTGGAGTGTGATGAAAACATGGGTTAATCATAAACTACAGCTCAGCCAAGAACTTCGAATCCATTTTATATGTTTAAAATCCTACACTTTCTAGACTTATAAAAATGTACTGATTTGTGTTCAGTACAAAAGATGTCATTAAAGAGTATTTCTTTATTTATTTTATTTGGAGCTTAATGGACAAACCAGAAGAAATAAACATAAAAAACAGCTAGATGACAGCAGAATTGGTTGGTTTGACCAAGCCTTGTCTGAAAGTAATTTCTGAAAGCTTCAAGTTTGAACGTTTTTACTTGGAGAAGTCAAAGTCAGACAGACCAATACAAACTACTTCAGACCCCATTAGAGTCCTCTACTGGTTGTTGATTGCATTGCTAACATGTTGCTGGCATGTTAGATTTTGTTAGCATGCATTAACATATTTTTGTGTTGCATAGTTTTACAAACTGCTTTCATTTTTTTACACATTTTAGCATGTTTCCAACGTGTTTTAGCACGTTGCTGAAATGATTTATGTTGCTAGCATGTTTATTTTTATTTATTTTTTGCATGTTTAGCATGTATGAAATAAAATGTGGCTAGCATGTTCCTAGCATGCTTTAGCACATTGCTAACAAGTTTTAGCATGATTTAGCAAGCTTTACAATAATAGCATATAGTGCTGGGCGGTATGACCAAAAATTTATATCACGGTATTTTTTCAAAATGATACCGGTTTCACGGTACATGACGGTATTTTTTTTTCCATGCATGACCGGGTGTTAACAATATTTTCTGCTGATTGAGAGGAAATACTGCAGTATATTGACTTAGAATGCCCTATTTTACTGTCATGATGAGAGAATATTGTCAAAAAATACCACACTAAATAGTGACTAAACACGCCCCCTTTTAATACATGTTACCCAGGAGTCACTCTCATTTATAATCACGGCATCGTCTGATAAAATCAACATGCATCTACACTAAAGAGCGGCTATGCGGTTGTTTTGGCTAGATTACTCTTTTGTCTCGTGCAGCGCACTGCCTGCGTCTGAGTAACAAACTAAAACAACAACAAACAAAAAAGTGCATGTGATATTAACAGACGAACTAGGCTCATATTTATAATTCCACACAATCAGTAAGCTACAGGTGCTAGGAAACGCTGTTTTGTACTCATTTATTGAGGAGTCGGCTGCGGTGCTTCTCTGCCGCTCACTGCACAGAACAGACGCCGAGAGAGGCGACACTTCTCCGGGAAAGCCAGACCTCGCGCTCGCGGGACAGCACTGGAGAAATCCTCCAACTGAACCATAGCTAAGCTTTATCCAGAGAAGTCGCTAGGTTTGTCAGTATGAATATTCTCTGGAAAAAAGCCGCTAAAAGGGTCTGAAAGTTGCTAAATCTAGTGCTAAAGTCGCGCTCGTGTGTGTGTGAGACGCGGGAGCTGACGGCAGCGGGCGCTGGATATTTGTGGAGGTCAATGTGGATATTGTGGATGAGTTCTTCTGTGTCGTCACGTTCTATTAGTTCTACAGCTTCAGTTTCTGAACTTTCACGCTTAGTAACACATACAGCTGTTTCCTCACCACAGTGCAACAGTGAAAAGGGACCCCTTTCAAACAGTGTCGCGTTCCCAACGTTGTTTAAGTGACATTTCAAAAAAGTTCATATCATAACAAAAATAAACACCAGTATTCGGTATGAACCGGTATACCGCCCAGCACTAATAGCATACAATAACTCTTTTCTATAAGAGGTATTAAGGGTTTGACCCACTCATTGAAAGTTTATGGAAATGTGGACCTGTTTGGAAGTCTGATACTGGAATTCCGAAAGAAAAGGGTTTCCCGTTAGAAAAGATACAGAGTCAGAACTAGAGGTCTGCTACCCTCTCTGCTAGGTCTGAATGTTTAATGAATAGCTTCGGGTTCGGGTCGGGCTCGGGTTTATAGCTAAACTAAAACTATATGCAGGCTACGCTGCTTTCATAGACGCACGCACACACATTATAGCACACGACAACACAGCACGGAAACTTTTATTAGTAAAATAGCTTCGACAGGCTACTGACTCGCAACGTATTTCGGGTTCGGGTCTGGTTCGGTCTCTAAATTTAACTGTGCCGCTCGGGTCGGGTCGGGTCTGAGGATCTCGGGTACGGGCCGGGTTCGGGCTTCACTTTAAAGCCCGTGCAGACCTCTAGTCAGAACATCCTGAAGGTCTGTGCCAAGTTTGCTGGTCATAGCTTAAAAACTCTATAGGATGAGTTAGAAATGTAGTCTCAGAAGAATGATAAGTTTAGTAGATCAGCATGTTGGCTGTTAGATATTTTAAACGAGTCAGTCTGACATCAGTGCAAAAACAGCTTCGACTGGATTGTCCCATTTTGATCAGCGAGGATGAATCTACAGCTCGATCACCCCAGTTTGCAGACTACAGTAGTCTTCTGCTCAGTGTCAGATCAACAGTATAGCAGGATCTCTGCTAGTTGACACATTTCTACTTCTGCACAATATGTACAGTCAATCCGGTCGGGTCTAATGTGATCCCAGTGCAGTGTGTTCCTCTGATCTCTCCTGTCCATCTGATCCTCGTGGTCCTCCCCTGCTGTATACTCACATGCACACCCTGCCCTTTTCTCTCTCTGTACATTAACGGTTGTTTTGATTCTGTTATTCTGCTTGTTTGCTGCTATATTCATTTATTTGCTTTTCCCTTGTTTCCTCTTCCTGTTTCCACCCTCCTCAGCCAGGCTTTGTCAGGGACTTGGTAAGTCACTCGTTTGACGGCTAGTAAATGTCCATGACTCACTAACACTGGTGCTGTGTCTTACTCCAGAGATCCTCCCATTAACCACTTTACCGTTTATAGCTGTAGCTCACCCCAAAGCTCACATTTCAACTGATTAAACATTTAAGATCATGTTTTGAGTCACTGGTGTCTCCTCCAGAACAGCTGTCTGCCTGAATGCCGTTAAAAGTCAAATTATGTGTAAGCTCTCATGTGGTGGATATTTTGGAGAACTATTCAAATGAATAGAAGCAGCTTGTAGTCTCATGACCTTGAGGCTTTTAATGTCATATTAAACCGAAAATCTGTCAGCCCAGTTTATCGTTTTAAGCATGATTATATCCCAAAATATATTATCTTTCACAATTATTTTGTTATAATAATTTAGATGACACAATGCAGTTTTCTACGGAGCCCCTAAAAGGACATGGTGATGATAGTTGACGTTCCCCTGAGAACTTTTGAATTTGTTGGCAAACTTTTGGCACTCCCCAGATGAACTTTGTGTTCGCTTGAAAAACGTTTGTGGTGGAAAGAATGAGGTGTGAGGAAAAACTGTATTTCATTGCTTTTGGAAAGAATGCAAAAGTGAATGGAATAGCTAGAGTTTGCTAGAGAGAGCAAATGTGAGAGAACGTAAAGTTTCTCGGGGAAACGCAATAGTTTTGCGAGAGAACAAAGTTTCTCGGGGGAATGCACATTTTTTGCGAGAATATAAAATTTATTGGGCGAATGCAATAGTTTTGCAAGAAAATGGAAATGTTTTGTGAGAGAACGTAAAGTTTCTTGTGCAAATGCAATAGTTTTGGAAGGGAATGCCCAGTAGTTTGCGAAACAACTCATAGTTTCTCAGGAGGACACGGTACTTTTGCGAGCAAATGCAAAAGCATTGAAATACATTTGTGACCCTGGACCACAAAACCAGTCATAAGTGTCAATTTTTACATCATCTGAAAGCTGAATAAATTAGCTTTTGGTCGGATGTTATTTTGGTACTTTTGATTATTTGTCTGAGATACAACTATTTGAAAATCTGGAATCTGAGGGAGCAAAAAAAAAATCGAAATATTGAGAAAATCGCCTTTAAAGTTGTCCAGATGAAGTTCTTAGCAATGCATATTACTAATCAAACATTCAGTTTTGATATATTTACGGTAGGACATTTACTAAATATCTTCATGGAACATGATCTTTACTTAATATCCTAATGATTTTTGGCATAAAAGAGAAATGTATAATTGTGACCCATACAATGTATTGTTGGCTATTGCTACAAATATCCCCCAGCGACTTAACACTGCTTTTGTGCTGCAGGGTCACTTTTTTTTCCCTCCCATCTCATTTTTTCCCCATCGCCATGTCCTCCTATGGGTCCTCTGTAGTTTCTACTATAATCAACACATTTGTCTAATAGGATGTTTAAAATCTTATGGAAATTGTTTTTTGAAAAGGGCAAGCGTTTCATTGACTGACCCTTTCAGGAAGTTTATAGCGTTTATCTGCTCTGAAAGAAGCTTTCATGAGGCAAGTAACTGGTCTGTGGGAGACTCCAGTGACGTCACTCATTTTCTTCTTACGTGAAATGTTTCATGTTCTGGGGAAACGGGGACTAAACGACGGTAGCTGGGATTGCAGCGGCTTCTGTCAGTGTATGTTATGCCGCATGTATAGCAGATCATAAGGGATGCTTGAACACGCTGTAACAACTCGTGTGTTCACTGTGATATTTGTGGTGATTGAATTCAGCATATCATATTGATGTTTCTTGTGTTACATTCTTCTCTGGGCTCGTTTCCTGATGACACTGTGTCCATGTGCTCACTCTGACCTATTAGTTATGATGTTACAGCACTTGTGTATTAATGTTCACATATGCATTATTCTCAGATTTCGGCCCGTATTCTGGAAGCCCATCAGAATGTGGCTCAGATGAGCCTTATTGAGGCCAAGATGCGCTTCATACAGGCCTGGCAGTCCTTGCCAGAGTTTGGAATCACACATTTTCTTGCCAAGTGAGTGTCTAAACCTGACATTTCTGTCTCTCGGATATCTTGATTTAATGTTTGTGTGCCAATAAAACACATGTCCTTTTTACAATTCACAGCTCATTCCGGTTTTAACATTTAACTCACTGTCATGTTGTTCCAAACCCGTACGACTTTTTTCTTCTGTGGTGTAATTATTCTTCCCCTCATTTCCTTATGTCTTCATATTTAATTTCCTCTCATTGCACTTTTGTTGTCTTTTCACAAAATCTGCTCGGATAAACACTGAGCCTGTCTTTTTCTGTACTTCTGTTGGTAATTGTTAAATTTCTTCATACTAGGTTCCAGGGGGGCAAGAAAGACGAGCTGATTGGCATCACCTACAACAGACTGATCCGTATGGACTCCAGCACAGGAGACGCCATCAAGACCTGGCGCTTCAGCAACATGAAGCAGTGGAACGTCAACTGGGAGATTAAGATGGTGAGATGCTCTATTTTTTTGGATGTTGTTGATTGTTGCTAATGGTTATGTTGCTATGAACGAGGCTCCATGTTAACGGTTTCATCAGTTAAATGGCCTAGTAACATAATTAAGGCCATTTGTTACTATGGCTTATGCTTGTTCTGATTGCAGAAGATCTGCTGGTCTTATCTGACATACTGTGATTCTGAGTCAAGTAATACTATGTGTTGCAATATATAGTAAAAACAGCTCAGTTTTATTCAGAGATTCAAACGGAGCAAAAATATGCAATTTAGTGCAGATGCTGATATATTTCTATGATGAAATTCTGATTCTTGTGATGTAAATCAGTGAGATGTGTATAACAGTACAGCAGATGCTGACATAAAGTTATCTGAATATCAGTCGTCTCTATATCTCCAGTAATCTGTCTCAGTGAGATGAGATTGAAATGTTCCACACATATAATGCAGTGATTGAGAGCTGAAGAAATAAAGGCTCCTCAGAAGATGTGAGATGTTCTGGAGGCTTGTGAAGATCATTCCTCCGCTGAGGAACAGTGAAAGTAAAGCTTCTGGAAACAAACGCTCCTCAAAAGATCCTGAGGATCAGATTTGAGACTCTAAAACATGATTGATGGAGAATCAAGTAAAGCTGAGCTGCTTCAGTCCAGTAAGTGTTCATCTGGAGATATTACTGACGTTATTCTGACCTTTACTTGATCAAAATCAGTCAAGATCTGACAGCAGAAAGACTCGAGCTGAAGCTGGACGTTTGTACAGTTACACTAAAAGAGCTTTGACTGCAACTCTAAACTATCAATCAGAGACAGAAGACATGAGGAGATCGAGTGTGAAACAGCTTTAACAGCCACGTTTTCATCATGTTGATCATTTAGAGGCTTTATAGGTTTAACATGTAAAAACGGACACTCATCACCTTGAACCCAAGATCAGCCGCACTCATCAGCATCTGCTCTGCTCTCACGCAGGTGACGGTGGAGTTTGCGGACGAGCCCAGTCTGGCGTTCATCTGTGCCGAGGTGGACTGCAAAGTGGTGCACGAGTTCATCGGCGGCTACATCTTCCTGTCCACGCGTGCCAAGGACCAGAACGAGTCTCTAGACGAGGAGATGTTCTACAAGCTGACCAGCGGCTGGGTCTGAGCGCCACAACACTTCATCCTGCTACTTTCACACTTCTTCTTCTTTCTTCTTCTCTCTCTCTCTCTTTAACCACTCCATCGTGGCTGCATCATAATTGTTTGAAAACTGATTTTTTTTGTAATTCTGTTTATGCTTCCCTCCAGAAGTGATGTGAGATGAAGCATTAGTAGCTGACCGCTATATATGACCTTTGACCCTCAATAGAAATACGCCAGCTTTGTGCACCGCCGAAATGCCAATTATTTATTTGTCACTAATTTACGTGGTCTCTCTGGGTAGCTGTCGAATGTGCGGTGCTCGTTTGTGCCTATTAATCTGTAATGATAACTGTCGCATTAAAGCGACGTTATAGAGACACTAGAAGGAAATGTTACACTAGCTTTAACGCTGCCGCATCTGAACGCTCTCGACCGGTGAGTAGATGACACTACACTTCAGCTCGGCAGTCTTTGGTCAAAAACCCAATCAGTTTGGTCCTTTCTAAGCACTTGGAAGATAAGCTGTCACTTGAAGGTTCGTGTGTTCAACACTACATTACATGTAATGAGATGGATATTTTTTTACACTTTGAAGGAGAAGAGTCATCCACTTTTTTTTTGTAGCAACATAGGAGAACGTTTATGAATCTGTGGCTCCACAGTCTGCTTTTGAAGGTCATTATTGATTGATTTCACGTTTCAAGTTTCTTTTTATTATGAAGTCTGTTATTTTATTCATCATGCTTTATTGTGAACCAGTATAGTATTATTCAAAAGCGTTTATGTAATACGCACCAGCGATAGGTCACAAACCATGCAATTTCCTTTTCTTTTTTTCTTTTCAAAATGAAGGATCGCTAAATGAAGTATTCGATTATTTTTTTTTGTATCTAATGTAAAAAACACAGGTTTAAAAAAAAAAAAAAACATTGTATAGTTATTTTGTTGCTGATTTTTTTCTGTCATTTTTGGAAGTGTATTTTTTCCAGAAGAGAGGAGAAAAGCCATTTTTTTGACATTTACGGATTGGTGCCTGACGATCTTAAAGACTTTTAGAAATATATATATATAAGTGCATATGAAGAAGTGTGGAGCTCCTGGCTGGAATACAATCATGTCGATTATATCTCTGATGAGAAGGAGCTTCTGGTGGTTTTATTTAGTTTGTCCTGCCTTAACTGACGAATATCCACACTCGTTAGATTCTGCTGCAGGAGCGTATAGCCTCTCTGAGCGTGGGCCATACACTTCAACACTAATGAAGCACAGCAGAATGGCTCTTTCTGTGCCTGTTTAGTGCATCACTTCTTGTCAGTATCGTCTCCTGATGTTTCTCCATATGAAGGTGGTTTCGTTGTTTATTTGATTTTGTTTTTCTCAGATGCCAGCAGTGCGTTGCATGGCCTACTGTTTTAAGATTGTAAAAATGCCATTTACCTGACAAATAAATAAATAAAATCATTTTTATTTAAAATCACAAGAGGATGATTCAGTGTGGTGCAGGCTGTAACGGCCCGCCTCCTCCACAAGAGAGCAGTCTTCAACAAAGTTTGCAATTAAAACTCAAATAAGTGGCTTAACTCAAATTTGGAGCAGGTTTACTGTCAGCAGTGGCTTGTATCTCTCTATCACACAAATCAGGGGGTTAAACTATTATTTAGACAGTTTGGTAAAGGCATATTAAATGAATAGAAAATAAAGCGGCTCATCAAATATTGAGTTTGGTTTACTAAGGTAGCAAAGCAGCACGCTGAACATTATTCTGTTTAAGCAGCTCTTCATGTGCTAACTGTTTAAACATTTATTTGAGAGTTATAATTGCTATTTTTGGCAGTCACTGGATGTATTAGAAACCTGTTTTTCTATTTCTCGAACACCTGTCTATCATATTGTGAGTGTTGATGGTTTCTGTATGACTGAAAACTACAAGTGTGCCGCAACAAGTCATCAACTCTGCAGCTTTTCTTTGACTAATGTTCTTGCATTTGTTTTAACTCATGATTATCAGATAAATGTCCTTTTAATTTGGTGTATGGTAATTTTACTATGTTTTTGAATGACCATAAACATGGCAAAACAAACTAGTTCATGGTCTTGGTCTTCTGTGACGGCTTCAGCCGCAGAGCTCGTCTGAGCTGGAGATACTTGCGTAGGCTACTGCAAGAGCAGCAAAAACAACTCTCCCCAAACTCAAATGTTCATCATAATGAAATCCTGAAAGATTCAAACAAAATAGAAATACAGCAGAATGTGTAACCAGCTTAAGGCAGTAAGGATTAGCTAGTTCTAGAAAGAAGAATGCTTGATTTTTCTTACGGTAGCTTTAAACAAATGGAAGAATGGTTGATGTGAGAAAATAGAATGGCATTATTTGACTTATTTTACTGTCTGCTGTTGTGCTAGGTCTACATTGATATTGTCAAGAAAGACATTTGCCCCCAGTTTCACAGACGAGGCTTAAGCTTAGTCCCAGACTAAAGTGTAATTCTGAGCCGTTTCAACTGAAAGAAACTTGCACTGACTGATCTTAAAACATATCAGTGCCCTTGTTTTGTCTCAAGATGAACACCAGTAAGGTTTTTTCTAAGGAACATTTATAAAAGATACTTAAATGTCCTAATTGAACTACGGCCTAAACCTGGCTTAGTCTGTGAAACCCGGCCTTAATGTTTGACGCCACTTTTTATGTTATGCAAACTGTTATTTATATAACATATCTGACTAACAAAAAAAAACTTTTCCTTGTATGGAACATAATACTCTTGGTTTTCTATGATTTTTCAGTAGCCCCTCACTGCAGAACACAAGATCCAGGGGGCGGGGCTGGATCCACATCTAGGGGGTGGAGACAGGTAGGTTTAGGTATATGTAAGGTGGGAGGAATTGGATCTGGATCTTGTGTTCTGCAGTGAGGACCATCTCTGATTTTTCCGTGATAGTTCTCTCCCCAAACGTCTTTACTCCTTTAAAATGTGTGCAGCGTCTTCATGGAAATGCCACTACTGTGTGCTTTTAAGGAAGTGAAGTACAGCAGGTAACGTGTGTGTGTGTGTGTGTGTGTGTGTGTGGGGGAGGGATTGTGTGGGAGGGGGTGAGAGGGAGGGAGTGTGTGTGTGTGTGTGAGAGGGAGGGAGTGGGTGTGTGTGTGAGAGGGAGTGTGTTGTGAGTGAGAGAGAGGGAGTGCGTGTGTATGTGTGTGTGAGAGAGGGAGTGCGTGTGTATGTGTGTGTGTGTGAGAGGGAGGGAGTGCGTGTGTGTGTGAGAGGGAGGGTGTTGTGAGTGAGAGAGAGGGAGTGCGTGTGTGTGTGTGTGTGTGTGAGAGGGGGGGGGTGCGGGTGTGTGTGAGAGGGGGTGGGGTGTGAG
>NW_015505299.1:1024708-1029708 GCF_001515645.1 Sinocyclocheilus grahami | reverse complement strand
GTGTGAGAGAGAGTGTGTGTGTGAGAGAGAGTGTGTGTGTGAGAGAGAGTGTGTGTGTGAGAGAGAGTGTGTGTGTGAGAGAGAGTGTGTGTGTGAGAGAGAGTGTGTGTGTGAGAGAGAGTGTGTGTGTGAGAGAGAGTGTGTGTGTGAGAGAGAGTGTGTGTGTGAGAGAGAGTGTGTGTGTGAGAGAGAGTGTGTGTGTGAGAGAGAGTGTGTGTGTGAGAGAGAGTGTGTGTGTGAGAGAGAGTGTGTGTGTGAGAGAGAGTGTGTGTGTGAGAGAGAGTGTGTGTGTGAGAGAGAGTGTGTGTGTGAGAGAGAGTGTGTGTGTGAGAGAGAGTGTGTGTGTGAGAGAGAGTGTGTGTGTGAGAGAGAGTGTGTGTGTGAGAGAGAGTGTGTGTGTGAGAGAGAGTGTGTGTGTGAGAGAGAGTGAGTGTGTGTGTGTCTGTGAGAGAGAGTGATTGTGTGTTTGTGTGTGTGTGTGTGTGAGAGAGAGAGTGATTGTGTGTGTGTGAGAGAGAGAGTGATTGTGTGTGTGTGTGTGTGAGAGAGAGTGATTGTGTGTGTGTCTGTGAGAGAGAGTGATTGTGTGTTTGTGTGTGTGTGTGTGTGAGAGAGAGAGTGATTGTGTGTGTGTGTGTGTGAGAGAGAGAGAGAGAGAGAGTGTGTGTGTGTGAGAGAGAGAGAGAGAGAGAGTGTGTGTGTGTGAGAGAGAGAGAGAGAGAGAGTGTGTGTGTGTGAGAGAGAGAGAGAGAGAGAGTGTGTGTGTGTGAGAGAGAGAGAGAGAGAGAGTGTGTGTGTGTGAGAGAGAGAGAGAGAGAGAGTGTGTGTGTGTGAGAGAGAGAGAGAGAGAGAGTGTGTGTGTGTGAGAGAGAGAGAGAGAGAGAGTGTGTGTGTGTGAGAGAGAGAGAGAGAGAGAGTGTGTGTGTGTGAGAGAGAGAGAGAGAGAGAGTGTGTGTGTGTGAGAGAGAGAGAGAGAGAGAGTGTGTGTGTGTGAGAGAGAGAGAGAGAGAGAGTGTGTGTGTGTGAGAGAGAGAGAGAGAGAGAGTGTGTGTGTGTGAGAGAGAGAGAGAGAGAGAGTGTGTGTGTGTGAGAGAGAGAGAGAGAGAGAGTGTGTGTGTGTGAGAGAGAGAGAGAGAGAGAGTGTGTGTGTGTGAGAGAGAGAGAGAGAGAGAGTGTGTGTGTGTGAGAGAGAGAGAGAGAGAGAGTGTGTGTGTGTGAGAGAGAGAGAGAGAGAGAGTGTGTGTGTGTGAGAGAGAGAGAGAGAGAGAGTGTGTGTGTGTGAGAGAGAGAGAGAGAGAGAGTGTGTGTGTGTGAGAGAGAGAGAGAGAGAGAGTGTGTGTGTGTGAGAGAGAGAGAGAGAGAGAGTGTGTGTGTGTGAGAGAGAGAGAGAGAGAGAGTGTGTGTGTGTGAGAGAGAGAGAGAGAGAGAGTGTGTGTGTGTGAGAGAGAGAGAGAGAGAGAGTGTGTGTGTGTGAGAGAGAGAGAGAGAGAGAGTGTGTGTGTGTGAGAGAGAGAGAGAGAGAGAGTGTGTGTGTGTGAGAGAGAGAGAGAGAGAGAGTGTGTGTGTGTGAGAGAGAGAGAGAGAGAGAGTGTGTGTGTGTGAGAGAGAGAGAGAGAGAGAGTGTGTGTGTGTGAGAGAGAGAGAGAGAGAGAGTGTGTGTGTGTGAGAGAGAGAGAGAGAGAGAGTGTGTGTGTGTGAGAGAGAGAGAGAGAGAGAGTGTGTGTGTGTGAGAGAGAGAGAGAGAGAGAGTGTGTGTGTGTGAGAGAGAGAGAGAGAGAGAGTGTGTGTGTGTGAGAGAGAGAGAGAGAGAGAGTGTGTGTGTGTGAGAGAGAGAGAGAGAGAGAGTGTGTGTGTGTGAGAGAGAGAGAGAGAGAGAGTGTGTGTGTGTGAGAGAGAGAGAGAGAGAGAGTGTGTGTGTGTGAGAGAGAGAGAGAGAGAGAGTGTGTGTGTGTGAGAGAGAGAGAGAGAGAGAGTGTGTGTGTGTGAGAGAGAGAGAGAGAGAGAGTGTGTGTGTGTGAGAGAGAGAGAGAGAGAGAGTGTGTGTGTGTGAGAGAGAGAGAGAGAGAGAGTGTGTGTGTGTGAGAGAGAGAGAGAGAGAGAGTGTGTGTGTGTGAGAGAGAGAGAGAGAGAGAGTGTGTGTGTGTGAGAGAGAGAGAGAGAGAGAGTGTGTGTGTGTGAGAGAGAGAGAGAGAGAGAGTGTGTGTGTGTGAGAGAGAGAGAGAGAGAGAGTGTGTGTGTGTGAGAGAGAGAGAGAGAGAGAGTGTGTGTGTGTGAGAGAGAGAGAGAGAGAGAGTGTGTGTGTGTGAGAGAGAGAGAGAGAGAGAGTGTGTGTGTGTGAGAGAGAGAGAGAGAGAGAGTGTGTGTGTGTGAGAGAGAGAGAGAGAGAGAGTGTGTGTGTGTGAGAGAGAGAGAGAGAGAGAGTGTGTGTGTGTGAGAGAGAGAGAGAGAGAGAGTGTGTGTGTGTGAGAGAGAGAGAGAGAGAGAGTGTGTGTGTGTGAGAGAGAGAGAGAGAGAGAGTGTGTGTGTGTGAGAGAGAGAGAGAGAGAGAGTGTGTGTGTGTGAGAGAGAGAGAGAGAGAGAGTGTGTGTGTGTGAGAGAGAGAGAGAGAGAGAGTGTGTGTGTGTGAGAGAGAGAGAGAGAGAGAGTGTGTGTGTGTGAGAGAGAGAGAGAGAGAGAGTGTGTGTGTGTGAGAGAGAGAGAGAGAGAGAGTGTGTGTGTGTGAGAGAGAGAGAGAGAGAGAGTGTGTGTGTGTGAGAGAGAGAGAGAGAGAGAGTGTGTGTGTGTGAGAGAGAGAGAGAGAGAGAGTGTGTGTGTGTGAGAGAGAGAGAGAGAGAGAGTGTGTGTGTGTGAGAGAGAGAGAGAGAGAGAGTGTGTGTGTGTGAGAGAGAGAGAGAGAGAGAGTGTGTGTGTGTGAGAGAGAGAGAGAGAGAGAGTGTGTGTGTGTGAGAGAGAGAGAGAGAGAGAGTGTGTGTGTGTGAGAGAGAGAGAGAGAGAGAGTGTGTGTGTGTGAGAGAGAGAGAGAGAGAGAGTGTGTGTGTGTGAGAGAGAGAGAGAGAGAGAGTGTGTGTGTGTGAGAGAGAGAGAGAGAGAGAGTGTGTGTGTGTGAGAGAGAGAGAGAGAGAGAGTGTGTGTGTGTGAGAGAGAGAGAGAGAGAGAGTGTGTGTGTGTGAGAGAGAGAGAGAGAGAGAGTGTGTGTGTGTGAGAGAGAGAGAGAGAGAGAGTGTGTGTGTGTGAGAGAGAGAGAGAGAGAGAGTGTGTGTGTGTGAGAGAGAGAGAGAGAGAGAGTGTGTGTGTGTGAGAGAGAGAGAGAGAGAGAGTGTGTGTGTGTGAGAGAGAGAGAGAGAGAGAGTGTGTGTGTGTGAGAGAGAGAGAGAGAGAGAGTGTGTGTGTGTGAGAGAGAGAGAGAGAGAGAGTGTGTGTGTGTGAGAGAGAGAGAGAGAGAGAGTGTGTGTGTGTGAGAGAGAGAGAGAGAGAGAGTGTGTGTGTGTGAGAGAGAGAGAGAGAGAGAGTGTGTGTGTGTGAGAGAGAGAGAGAGAGAGAGTGTGTGTGTGTGAGAGAGAGAGAGAGAGAGAGTGTGTGTGTGTGAGAGAGAGAGAGAGAGAGAGTGTGTGTGTGTGAGAGAGAGAGAGAGAGAGAGTGTGTGTGTGTGAGAGAGAGAGAGAGAGAGAGTGTGTGTGTGTGAGAGAGAGAGAGAGAGAGAGTGTGTGTGTGTGAGAGAGAGAGAGAGAGAGAGTGTGTGTGTGTGAGAGAGAGAGAGAGAGAGAGTGTGTGTGTGTGAGAGAGAGAGAGAGAGAGAGTGTGTGTGTGTGAGAGAGAGAGAGAGAGAGAGTGTGTGTGTGTGAGAGAGAGAGAGAGAGAGAGTGTGTGTGTGTGAGAGAGAGAGAGAGAGAGAGTGTGTGTGTGTGAGAGAGAGAGAGAGAGAGAGTGTGTGTGTGTGAGAGAGAGAGAGAGAGAGAGTGTGTGTGTGTGAGAGAGAGAGAGAGAGAGAGTGTGTGTGTGTGAGAGAGAGAGAGAGAGAGAGTGTGTGTGTGTGAGAGAGAGAGAGAGAGAGAGTGTGTGTGTGTGAGAGAGAGAGAGAGAGAGAGTGTGTGTGTGTGAGAGAGAGAGAGAGAGAGAGTGTGTGTGTGTGAGAGAGAGAGAGAGAGAGAGTGTGTGTGTGTGAGAGAGAGAGAGAGAGAGAGTGTGTGTGTGTGAGAGAGAGAGAGAGAGAGAGTGTGTGTGTGTGAGAGAGAGAGAGAGAGAGAGTGTGTGTGTGTGAGAGAGAGAGAGAGAGAGAGTGTGTGTGTGTGAGAGAGAGAGAGAGAGAGAGTGTGTGTGTGTGAGAGAGAGAGAGAGAGAGAGTGTGTGTGTGTGAGAGAGAGAGAGAGAGAGAGTGTGTGTGTGTGAGAGAGAGAGAGAGAGAGAGTGTGTGTGTGTGAGAGAGAGAGAGAGAGAGAGTGTGTGTGTGTGAGAGAGAGAGAGAGAGAGAGTGTGTGTGTGTGAGAGAGAGAGAGAGAGAGAGTGTGTGTGTGTGAGAGAGAGAGAGAGAGAGAGTGTGTGTGTGTGAGAGAGAGAGAGAGAGAGAGTGTGTGTGTGTGAGAGAGAGAGAGAGAGAGAGTGTGTGTGTGTGAGAGAGAGAGAGAGAGAGAGTGTGTGTGTGTGAGAGAGAGAGAGAGAGAGAGTGTGTGTGTGTGAGAGAGAGAGAGAGAGAGAGTGTGTGTGTGTGAGAGAGAGAGAGAGAGAGAGTGTGTGTGTGTGTGTGAGAGAGAGAGAGTGTGTGTTTGTGTGAGTGATTGTGTGTGTGTGAGAGAGAGAGAGAGTGTGTGTGTGAGAGAGAGAGAGAGAGTGTGTGTGTGTGTGAGCGAGAGAGAGAGTGTGTGTGTGTGTGAGCGAGAGAGAGAGTGTGTGTGTGTGTGAGCGAGAGAGAGAGTGTGTGTGTGTGTGAGCGAGAGAGAGAGTGTGTGTGTGTGTGAGCGAGAGAGAGAGTGTGTGTGTGTGTGAGCGAGAGAGAGAGTGTGTGT
>NW_015505299.1:1009708-1022208 GCF_001515645.1 Sinocyclocheilus grahami | reverse complement strand
AGCCCAAATCCCCAGGAAGCCGAACACGTTTCACAACATTGTATCTCGGATGCTGTTAGATTACATCACAAGATTGAAAACTAGAAACTAGATTTATAAGAATAATGATTTAACCCAAAAATAAATAAAATAAAACAATAACATGCCATTTACATGTCGGAATTACCAAAAATCTTAGACTAAATAATTTATATTATACTTATAAAATGAAGTTTTATTTTTTAATTTTTTATTTTTTTAACTCATGCAATGAATAGTGCATTTGAAAATGTTTTAAATAATGCTCGCTGGATCTCAGTAGCCTCACATGACCAGTCGAATACTTCTGGCTTACCCTTGATATTGACCACATTTGCTCATGGAAGGAATTCTTCATTGCTGACCGGGACTAAGCAACAGAAGACATTTAGCACAACGCTACATTCACACTGCTGAGTGTCTGAGAGCTGCTTAAACCGTACATTACTGAGCGTAGGGCAACAATTTTACAGACCAATTCTAAGGACAACATGTTTTGAAAATACCTGCCTGGTAGGTTTGCTGATAAATCCTCAAAATTATCAAATTGTATCAACAAAATATATAACAAAAAGTGACTTGAGGGAGAGTTGTGTCTATATTATAATCCTCAAGTCTCTGCAAAGTTTATCGTAACCCTGTGATGCAAAATCAGTTTGTGTGGCGTGTAAAATAATGATCAAGTTCTGTTTTTGACTGAAAATCACTGTATAGTGTGGCCATCAGCCAAATTAAGTTGGAATCATAGTTTGGTTTGTCAAAATGAAAACTGAGGTGTAACTGTGCAGTTATCTGGCAACTCAAACGTGCGTGCATGCTGCACCATAACAAACTTCACTGTGCATCAAACCAGCACAGTTGAGTTTCGATTGACCGTAATTGATCAACTTTACGTGTGTTAATCAATGTAAGTTAAAGGAATAATTTACCCAAAAATGAAAATTTGCAGAAAATGTGCTCACCCTCAAGCCATCCAAGATGCGTGCGTGTTTGTTTCTTCATCAGATCTGGAGAAATGTAGCATTGCATCAGTGTCTCAGCAATGGATGCTCTGCAGTGAATGGGTGCCGTCAGAATGAGAGCTGATAAAAACATCACAGTAATCCACAGCACTCCAGTCCATCAGTTAACATCTGGAGAAGACAAAAGCTGAAACTAATCCAGAATTAAGACCGTTAATAAAATACATTGAGACCATAATCCATAATAACGCTCCAGTGAAAAAGTGTTCTGGTCTGAATCAGGAGAGAAATCTGCACAGATCAAGCACCGTTTACAAGCCAAAACAGCTCTGAACAAATATGGCTGGATTTTGATGTGAGAGACAACAGGAGATGCACTTTTTCACTGAAGGATGTTACTATGGATTATAAACTCATATTTTAGTTCAAAAAGGTCTTAATGCTGGATTAGTTTCAGCTTTTGTCTTCTCCAGATGTTAACTGATGGACTGGAGTGCTGTGGGTTATTGTGATGTTTTTATCAGCTGTTTGGACTCTCATTCTGACGGCACCCATTCACTTGCAGTGAGACACTGATGCAATGCTACATTTCTCCAAATCTGTTCCCATGAACAAACAAACTCATTTACATCTTGGGTGGCCTGAGAATGAGTACATTTTCTGCAAATTTTCGTTTTTGTGAACTATTCCTTTAAATCCGTTCAGCACAACGTGTCTCTTTGGAAAACTTGGATTAAACCACTAGATTCATACTTTTTGAAGCACGTAAATCATTTTTTGATATGTTCACTGCAGATGTAGTTCATTGTTTTATTCTTAGTTTGTTCTCCATAATCCACAACCCATGTCGGTTTGAGTCATACACTCTCTTCTTTTTTTAAGTCAAAATAGAGCATAAATCATAAATTCTCCCCTGTGTAACATTGTGTTTTGATATTTTGAAATTAAGGTATAAATACAGTATGTTATTTCATATTTGTTTACATTACATTGTAAAGCAAGGATGTAAGGCATGATAAAATCAAGTTTGCATGTATATAGAAAGGAAGTCTATTATTACGGTTTGATTAAAACTGCTCGAGTTGGCTTTTTCATTCTTTCACACGGCTCCTCGTGCTGCTTGTCTGATTTAGGGTTTATGAGGGGATTGTTCAGGAACTCTGGTCTAAATAGAAATGGAATGAAGTCCACTTCAGGCTTCTTGAATCATGGCTGTCCATTGGGTTCTTGGTAATAATTCTCACTTACTGCTGAATCACAGCACCAAATGCACAGCCCTTGTATTTATGTACCATTCCTGCCTGTGTTAAGCTTTTATATTCCTCTCAGATGTGTTGAGTTTATCCTGCTATACCACATAAGTATAGTGTGTCACTCACTGCAGAACATTAGTGTGTTATGATATTGCAGAAATTATATGAGCATAAATTTAGCTGCTCGACTTAATGTGACATGTATGTGGTATGTCCAATAACTCTTTAGAGAAGTAGTTGAGAAGTCTATCAGATCTTCGTCTTCAGTGAAAGATGATTTTTGATCCATGGGTGAGATAATGATTACTCATGCATTGTTGCTGTGCGTTTTGAATCAGTTGTTTGGTTTTGGTTGTTAAGGGTTTAGTTTAGTCCGTCACAGCAGGCCTTCAGCTTCATGTGTGTTCCTCCTTTACTCTGGATTCTGAGCTGCTCGTCATATTTTCCGCTCTGTGGTGTAAAATCCTTACAGCCCCCAGTTGGCTGATGGGAGACAAAGAGCGCTTTAACGTCACTATCCAGTACTTCTGTCTCTCGTGTGTTTGTTGCATGCCAGAAGTCAAACTAACTTGTTAGTCCTGTTCTTTGTTAGTATTTTTAAGGAATTGAGTAAATGTGTTTTTGCTTCATCTAGTCTTTTCTTTTTTTCAGTAGTGGACTCATATTTCCTGGAGTATCTGTAGTTTTCTCTTGGTTTATTATGTTTGGTTTTGAACTGCGTGGTTTCTAGGTCGAGTGGTTGGTCCTGCTACAGTGTTCCTCTGATTTAACTGAGTCTTGATTTGGTGAATAACTGGTAATGGACAGCCTGTTGGTATTTTTGTCTCCAGCCACTTTATTTTGCCCTTTATTTTACATGTATGCATTTGGGAGATGATTTTATTAGAGATGCGGCCAATCATCGTTATCGGCAGATAAAAGCAATTATATGCACTATTGTTTATTGGCTGATTGCTTTAAAGCAGCCAATGATCAGGGCCCGATCAAAAGGGGGTGAAAAAAAGACAGCATCTGGTGTGTAAATGTCTCTTGTGTAGAATTTAGGGCTGTTGACGTTAATGCAATAATAACTCATGAATGCAGTCTCACTTTAAAACTTATAAAAGAAAACCAAATAGCGCAGTTATCACCGGCTCTGTTTGACTTTATGAATCACTTGTAGCTTAAGCCAGGGTTGCCAAGTCCACAGTTTTTCCCTTCACCAAACATTGTTTGTAATGCGCCTCCCATCCAGTAATTGCAAGGAGCTTTCTTCTGGTAAGAAACAAAGTCTCCACTTTCAAATCCTGTACAGTTTATCACAAAATTCAAACAATAAATGCCATTTTGATGCTCTTAAAGCCTTTTGGAGCACAAGTCTCTTCCATTTTAAGGGTGCTTTCACACTTGTGGCGCTTTTCCACTGCGTGGTACGACTCGGCTCGGTACGGCTCAGTACGGTACGGCACGGCTCGGTTTGCATTTCCACTGCAGTTTAGTACCGCTTTAGAGTGGGCGGGATTATTCACATGTTGTTATAGTTGCGCCACCTCTACTGCCACGACTCCTTAACAAAACTTTTTCATTCCACGTTGCCCCATCAAGCTCTCACTGGATCCGCTCCTCTGCTATCAGCGAGAGGAACGTCTGTACTTCCTCAACAGACAACAAAACAGCCACTTTTTGGTTGTTAAAAAAAGATGCGCTCGTTCAAAACAGTTGCGTTCGATCCTTCGCTGGCTGTGCTGATTTAAATCTAGCGGTTCTGTTGTGTTTGTGTCGCAAGTTCAGTGACGCAGGTAGTGACGATTCTCTCCGGCCAATCCGTGATCAGCAGAGTTTACACGTCACGTTTTGGTAACGGTACGGTACGCTTGGAACCCCAACCGAAGTGGTACTAAAAAAAAGTACCAGGTACCAGGTACTGTACCCAGTGGAAAACCCCCCAAAAGTGAACCGTACCGAGCCGAACCGTGCCGTACCATGCAGTGGAAAAGCGCCATTGGTTTGCTTGCCTGCTCCGAACCCGAGTTCGATTGCTCCCCCCTCCCCCCGCCCCCGCCCCTGCTTCCGCTGGACTGCGTTCATATTATTTATTTGGGTCCGAACCACGGTTCGTTTGCATCATCAAGCCAGCAGCTGTTTACCCCGCTGCTTACTAACGACGGCGCAGAAGGCGGCGGCAAATGCACAACATTGCTCTCTGCACTTTTATATATTTACGTTTTTGAACTGTTCGTTTTGTTTACAAAGCTTCGGTACATAACGACACTTACGTCTATCTTACGAGTGTACTGCAAGTGCTCTAAAGAACGCTGAAGGCGAATAGAAATGAGATATACAGCTCTCTGTTTGCAGCGCGTCAGGAAAGTGAGTGAAACACACACAAACGATCAAATAATACATCATCAATAGCCGTTCAACTCCGTGATTTGGTATGATTGCGTTCACATCAGCAGCGAACCGTATCCCAGACCACCCTTTTTAAGCGGACTCGGGTACGGTTCGCGGGTGCGCACCTGAGTTCGGAAGACAGCGTTCACATCATCCAAACGAACCGAACTCTGACGTCAATCGAACCCGGGTGCGCACCAAAAGTGCTAGTGTGAAAGCACCCTAAAACAAGTTACAGTGCGAAATAAACATGCATGAACATCAGAATGTTTGTAGAAAGACACAGTACAACTTACTAAAATGTATGATCATAAGAGATGCTCATACATTATGAATGCAAGAACAGTAACAGTTGCAACATGCAGCTTTTGTTTGTCTACTCAATTCTCTAATAATATCTGTTTTAAATGAACTCATCTCTCTGTAGACCAGACAAAATGGAAAAATAGTGATGTTACTGCTGTTTTGGCCATTGCTTTATATTGATGAAATATCCAACTCAGTGATCCACTGAAGAGCCGTTATCAGGTTTTACTGGCTCATGTATGCACACCTCCCATTGATCCGAATGATTGAAGTATGATGGCAGATGAGCTCTGTCCTAAACGCAGAGAGCCCCTCGCTGTCTGTTGACTTAGCGGCTTCCTTCTGTTTGGAAATGTTCTTCATCTCATTTAGAGCTCTTCATAAGTCTCCATTGACAGCAGTACTTTATTGTTTTGCCACCCACATTTTGGAAGAGCATTTGTGTCTTAAATGCGCCTATGATGCCTCAGATGCTAAATGTTTTTTTTGTAAGCCACAGCAGTTCTCAGGACTTACCTATAGTCTTCTATTGACTGTTAAACCTGTTTTCCTGCAGGTGTTTAGGTAAAAGAAGGAATTTGGAATTGCACAAATGAAAAGTAAGGTGAGCCAGTGGCTCTTTTGTGTTCTTAAAGCACATTTTAAGTGAACTGCATCGCGATGTGAACCTGAGATCATTTGGATTACATTTAGAGAATTCACATATAAGAAAAAAGTCTGCTGCATGCAAGTAATAGCACTAAAAAAACAGCTATACTTTCATCTGATTCCCAAAATATAATCACGTTACATGCTTCTGGTACTGCCGATGAGCATTTTGTGTCCAAGGCAGTGGCTGGTGGTCAGGATGCATTTGAAGAGCATCACAAAACTGTGTTTAAATTTTCAACTTCACTAAAAACTGGGGGAGAAGATATTATATGGCTGTTATATCCTCAACTCTGGACCCCACATTGTATGCTTCACTCTTAAAAATCAAGGTTCTTTATTGGCATTGATGGTTCAATGAAGAATCTTTAACATCCAAGGAATCTTTGCATTAGTTTTAGATTATTCAAATATTCTTCACACTTTAAAAAATTGTTCTTTTAAGAAATTATTACTGAAAGGTTCTTTTGGGAACCAAAAAATGGTTCTTCTATGACATTGCTGTGAAAACCAAAAACAACTTTTGGAACCTTATTTTTTTTATGTGTTGCTCATAATACAGATTGCATCGTTTGTCATCAATATACCATTGTTTTTTCACATCATAACTCTTGAGTCTCAAACTGTAATAATAGTGTGACCTGAGCCTCATAGGAGGTAAATGTTACAACACATCTGCCAGAATCTATGTGGATGTGGTGGAGCTATGTAATGCCATCTGCAAGATATGAACAACTGCCTTTTGAGACTCAGAGGCCCTGTTTACCCCTGTGATTAAGATCATCATCACAAATGGACCACATTAAATACAGGTGTAAATGGGGTCTAAAAGTTTGTCTAAAAATTGGGTTTTAAGCTTGTCTGCTTTTGACCACTTTCAGAGGTTGTAGACGCTCAAGTGGTTAGATGTGTTTAAGTGGCGACAAAAGACCACCTACTCATGAGCATTATGCATTACGATGTTGTTTTAAAGAAGTGTAACAACCTTGATTCAAACCTCTCTATGTTGTGCCACAGATTATGATCATTTTATTTAATTCTATTTTTTTTTTCTTTTTCAATGCAGTGAATTGCTTTGAGCATTGGGTTTACAGTGAAGCGTACTATAGGGTTTGGAGCAAATGGATGATTTGATAGTTTTATGTATAGACAATCAAAGTATCGGTGTTAGTGTCAACATGTGTTCTCAACTGCTGTCCACAATTAAATGACCTAGTTACATTGTGCAACAACCCTGCAGAGTCCACAATCTCTCAATGTCAATAAGGCAAAACAGATAACTGTTGACTACTGGACGTTCCTGCTGCTATCTACTGTCAACGTGTGTGTGTGTGTGAAAATACTCAGAAACATCACGTTTTGGGAGTTTGTCACAGAAAATCTCTCCCAGAATTTAGAAATGCCCTTCTTGATGAAGAAGACTCAACAACATCACTTAAATGGATAGTTCACCCATATGAAAGTTTGCTGTTAATTTACTCATCCTCAGGCCATCCAAGATGTAGGTGACTTTGTCTTCAGTAGAACAGTAAAGAAGATTTTTAGCTGAAACTGCAGTCCTTGGTGATTCGTAAAATGAGAGTCAGTGGCTACCAACATTTTGAGAGTCAAAAAAGCATATACAGGCAACACAAAATTAATACCCATGACTCCTGATGATATACTGAGGTCTTATGAAGAGAAACGATCAGTCTGTGCAAGAAACTGAACATTATTCACAACATTAATACTTGTAATGCAGAGCCTCAGGCAAACAGGGAGATCCGATTCTTTTCCACGAACCAGTCCTTTCGGACAGTTCATTTCAGTAAACTGGTTTAATTTAATAGTTTTTTTTTTTTACATAATCACACAATTAAGTAATGTATACGCAATTATATTATTAAAGCACCCAATAATAATGTGAAATGTTGATGTTTTACATGTCTAAAGCATATAAAGTGAATAAATTAGTCTTAATCAACTCATCTTTTTTCACAAACAATTAAAAACCATAAAAACGTTCATCTGGCCCTTCATTCAAGCTCTCGGTTCACACATGCACATATCAGCGGCTCTTCAGTCCGAGTCGAACGGTTTCCTCAGTTCAGTGACTGTTGAAGGAACTGGAGCGTTGAATGCTTAATTCATCATAGGATCAGATACGCTGCTATTTCAGTTCATTTCCAGTCGGAGTGACTGTCAGGCGTCTGAAAGTGAGTTTTGATGGAGTAACTTGTAGATCTGTGTTGCTCGAGCCACGAACTGATTCAGACGCTTCAGTCAGATTTGATAAACTGGTTCAACTAGTTCACCAAAAAGAACCAGTTCAGAAGAATGATTGGTTCACGAATCTGGACCGTTTGTCAGAGGCTGTGGATTACAGGTAATAATGTAGTAAATGATGTTCAGTTTCTTGCACAGACTGATCGTTTCGCTTCGTAAGACCTCAGAATATCGTCAGGAGCCATGGGGATTCATTTTGTGTTCCTTGACATGTTTTTTTTTTTGCTGACCTGCATTTTATGAATGGTTTCAACAAAAAAAATACATCTTGGATGGCCCGAGAGTGAGAAAATTAACCGCAAATTTAAATTTTGGGGTGAACTATCCCTTTAACACATGCAAAGTCGCACTGCATTGAAACCAATCACTTTCAGATCTGCTTCCATTCTGGGGTATAACACACACTTTCTACAGTCCAATCAGCAACAGATGGATAAAATCAAGTCCCAGACCGTGTTTTTTGTTTGAAAAGCAATTTAGTTTAGAAATGTGTCACAAATCATAGTAAAGTCAGTCACAACTTTGCAACTAAAGCTACTTTTAAACAATACGTATTGTGAAAAGTTCTATACAAGAAAGAGTTTTGTGTCTCCAGGTCACATACAGTATAAGAGGTCCTGTTAGATGTTGACTGTCTCAATGCCTCTCTCATCAGAGTCAAGAGCCCCCTGCTGTCACCCAGCCTGCGCCATCGGCTACAATGAGTGCCAAATCGGCCCTCAACAAGGCGATCTTTATTCCCAACGATGAGAGGCTGCTGGCAGCTGTGCAGGTGAAGAGGAGGACGAAGAAGAAGATCCCATTTTTAGCTACAGGAGGCCCTGGTGACTACACCACATTCATTTGCTTATCAGGTAAAGGCTTCCCTCATTAGTGCTGTTTCACCGTCACTGCTGCTCATGTTTAGGGTTAGTGATTTGATCAAATTCCCAGCACTAAATATTAAACTGTGGCTTGTAAGTTCTCCAACACCTTTGAGCTACAGGCATGAATAATTCCTCAAATCAGGTTTAATCATAATTGGTACTTGATACTAGGCTTGCCGCGATAGATGGTATTGACAGTGATACCGGTGTTAAGCCTTTGTGTTTTAAACTTTGTCATTTATTTATTTTATTTGACATCAAGGTGTATGCCGTGCCTCCAAGCTTTCTTACTCGTTTTGCTAATAAACGTTCTGTTTCTTATTTATTTGGTTATATATATATATATATATATATATATAATATTATACATGTTTACGTAGCCTATTTTGCAGTTTTGTATACCAATTTAAACTTTATGTAAGTTATTTGTTATTTTATATTAGGCATAGCCTGCCCTATAGCATGGTGTATTTTCATTTGTTTTGTTAATAAAAGTTCTATGTTTTATATATAGGCTAAAGTGAGTTTGACGTTGTATTTTGTTGTTGCATTCAAGCAATTGACGCCGAACTGCCGCTAATTTGAAAGTGAAAGTAAAATGCGCATGGTGCTTTTAAGCTATTTAAAAGCGAAGGAAAGCGAGGAAAAGAGGGAACGCCCCGCCCCCGCATTGATACCGGTATTACCGGTGTTACCGGTGTTGTCACACGTCGATTAACCGGTGGAGCAATTTCCTCACAGACACAACCCTAGTTGATACTTGAATTTAGGGTTGCATGGGGCTTTTGGTATAATGGAGGTTTTTGGATTAGTTTTTGTATTTACATTTTCTGTTATTATTTTAGTTCTAGTTTTAGTATTTTTGTTTTTCTTTATAGTTTTTAATTTTAATTTTGCAGTTTTGGTTATTTTAGTACATCGGGTTAAACTATATGAACATGAGAAATTTTGCCTTGGCAACTGAACTGTGTTTTTTTTTTTGTATATTTTATTTGATTTCAGTTTCTCAAGTCCCAAGTTTATTTTCATTTTATTATAAGTATAATATTCAAAGCTTTTTTTTGTTATAAGTTTTATTTTCTTTAATTTCTTTATGGATTTGGTTTTAGTTTGAATTAAATTTAATAACCCCATGCACGGTTTGAACAATAATATCTAATAAGAATTGATTGTGGGACTGCAGTCATATGTAATATTATTATGAATTATGTTTATGATTATTATTATTATTATTAAATATAAAAATATTAAATACAAAATAAGTAATATTACCCTTGTAATATTTCACTGAGTATTTAAAATATAATATTTCTTATATACAATATAAGAAATATAATAAATCATAAGAAATACAAAATAATAATAATGTAATATTTTTTTTACTGTAAAACTACAATACTAATATTTATGTCTGTCTTAATTTCTTAATTTTAATTTTTTTCAGTTGTTGATAAGCGCTTCTCATTACAGGTTTGGGAAGATGGTTGGTTCATGTTGCGTTTCCAAATGCATATTAAAGTGACTCAAACTCCGAAGCGGATGCAGAGATGGAGATCATTTTGGTTTTATTTCGACTGATTGTGCAGCTCTACTTGAATTGACAGAAATGTTCACGCTGGTCTTTTATTTTGATATTATCGATTTCACATTTACTCATCCGTAAATAGAGATGCACCGATTGCAATTTTCTTGTCTGATTCCGATTCCGATTCCGATTTTTTTTATTTATTTTAGTTTTTTTGGAAGTGTGACCTGCCGATACTGATTTTTGCTGATTCTGATTTTCTTTCTAAGAACTATAACAGATGTCCTTTCCCATGTTTATAAATGGACATGTTTTCCCCCTAACCTTATTAAATGTCATCTTTCACATCAAAGTCTTACATTGTTTCAATTAATTCAGTTAGAATAATAAGAAACTGTAGAGTGTTAACATTCAAATGAAATCAGTATCAACAAACAACTGAAGTGGCATTAGATGTATTTACACAGACTGTTTGATGAAGCTGAGATCCCGCAAATGCATGTACAAAAAATTGCAAATTTTTATAAGATTAATGTTTTAAATAATTTTTTGAACATACAAATAAGAAATGTTGGTAAAAATGCAATGATACTTTTAAATATGAAACCAAACCACCAGTATGTGGTAGCAAATGAATGAGTGAGTCATTTAGTCATTCATTTAACTGATTCGTTCAAAAGCGTGTATTCATTCAGTAACGAAACGCCGCTGTGTTACTCTGAGACACACAACAGTTCTGCTGTGGCTTTGATTTGAACAATTTTCATCTGTGAAATTGAGCAAAAAACTGTCAATATTGTGTCTAAAATGTAAGTAACTTAATTGTAACTTGTTGTTTATTGAACTACTATTGTATAAAATCAGTGTCACACTGCGATCGGGCTGATATTCGCTGGAAACTTCTCCGTCGTGTAATGTTGCTTACCTATAGCATATATTATAAATATAATTTTTTTCTACAGCAGTATGCAGTTTCTTTGTGTGCTGTTGCGCTGGTTTGTTTTGTCTCTCTCTCAGACAGGCTGCATGAGCCTCATCTGGCACGATATAAACACATTATCAGTCTCCGTTTTACACTGAATGCAGTAAAATCAGAATCATTCTTGCGCAAAAAGTTTTGGTGGCCAAGTTTCAGTGCTTCCCTAGTTATTTTTGTTATTGACGTTTTAATCATGAGGAAAATCGTCTAATTCTGGTCCCTGGCCGGTCGATCGGTGCATCCTTAACCATAAGCGTTATTTATGGTTGTCAGTCAGACGTTTTTCTTTAGTGGGCGGTTCCTGTCTAGAATGAGCTGCTAAGTGGACCAGATTTTATGGCTATAATCAGAAGTGTGGTTCTGCGACCTGTCTGTTTGTGATTGATAACACCTGTGTTCCTGAACTCTCCATGAGGAAACCACTGCTCTCCAAAAACTATTACTACGATGAGTGTGAGGCGACCGTGAGTCAAGTGGAGGCGTTTCCTCCCTGCCGGTGCCAACACACAGTCTCCTTCCAACTGTGAATCATGGTGGAGGGAATAGATGTTGGTGTGCTGGAGCGCCTCAGGGCCTCGACTGCTCGCCGTCACTGCGGACTAATGAATTCCAAACCGCATCAGGAAACTCTGCCGCAGAATGAGAGTGAGTGTGTGTTTCTGTGAACTCCGATTCAAAGGAAGTTGAGTAAGTCCAAAACAACTGAAGACAGTCCTGACCTCACTACTATTGAAATGTAGCACTGATATCGGGTAAAGGCAAGCAGACGAGACTTCTTGAGATCATGGGATATCAACATCATTAATACAATTATTTCACTATGGTTTATTGCTTTTTTGAAATGGCAGCAACATCAATGTAATTAAAGACATTCAAAAAATGTTCAATAAATGGAATTGATTAATAATAATCGGAATAAACAGTAGTATTATAGTTATGCATATACAAAAATGATTTTTCGAAGTTGTAAATAAAGATTGTTTGAGTAGGTTTAACAAGAAAATAGTACTTTTTATGTTTAACTCAGTGTGTTACTTGCTGTTTCTTTCTTTAATTATTTGTTCAATTTACTAGCAGTTTCTTTATGGAAGCCCGTTTCCGCCACAGAATAAAAAATAAAACAAGGTAATTGCATCTTTTTTTATCTCACAATTGTGAGTTTGCATCTTGCATTTCTGACTTTTTAAAAAATCAGAATTGCAGGTTATAAGGTCAGAATTGCAAGATTTACTCGCAATTGCAAGAAAAAACTCAGAACTGCCAGTTTATGACAATTACAAGCTTATATCACAGTTCTGGGGGGGG
>NW_015505299.1:957014-1009349 GCF_001515645.1 Sinocyclocheilus grahami | reverse complement strand
TTGGGGGGGGGGGGGGATCAGAATTGCGAGATTTAATTTATTATTATTATTATTGCAATTCGACTGTGTTACTGTAGCGAAATGACTGATCCAAAATATGGCAAACCCTCATTACTGGCCAATCCTATAAAAATAACACTTCTGTACTACAATTGAAGAACATGAACATGTAAACCAGTCCACATTTTCACAGACAGGCTGAGAACATCAATCATACACAATGAAATAAACATGATCAGAAGCTGTGGAGCACATGGTTTTCTCTAGTGTCAGATGGTGCTCAAGATCCAGTGACGGTTCCTTGACTTCCTTGTTTGACTAATCTAGCTGATTTGTTTTCGAGATAACCAGGTTGTTGAACCAGTCACGTTTTCTACATAGTCGTCTACAGAAAGCCTGTAGGGCAACTCTAGGTATTGCTAGTATTTAAGAAGCTCGGAGAGGAAAGTTCATTTGAATTGGCAGAAATGCAGTAAAGAATGAGTTCCACCTTCATTTGGGATCAGCTGCTTGTGAATGATTATTTGATTTGTGAATCACCAGGGATTTTCTAGTTTTGCCTGGACTGCACTAAAATGCTAAACATCTCTACAAAAACTGAACGTGTGAAATCAGCTGCTGCCATCACATGAGTTTGGCTTTTATCATCAGTGCTGCTTTTCCGTGTGGTTCTTCACCACATTTACGTCACATCTCAGTCATCAGCTCACACTCGCCGTTTCTGTCATTTTTCTTAGTAATGCTGTGACCTATTCATAATTGCTTGTAATTTAATTTTTTATGTAATATAATTATGATCAAAGTTTCTCACTTAGAGTTGTCTCCCACTTTTCTTTCCATTTGAAAAAAAAATACATATTTTTATTTACTATCAGATTACATCATCTAATATTTTAAGCTGTATATCTTTTTAAATGTAGAATAATGTTGACTTTTTTTTTGCTATTTAAGTTATCTTATGTTGTAACTTCAAAGGTGCAAATAATAAATCAGTTAAAGGAATAGTTGATCCAAAAATGAAAATTTGATGTTAATTTTCTCACCCTCAGATCATCCAAGATGTAGATGACTTTTTTCTTCAGTAGAACCGTACAGAAGCTTATTAGTTGAAATCGCAGTCCTTGGTGATTCATAAAATGCAAGTCAGTGGCTGTCTGTTTTTGAAAAAAAAAAAAAAATCATATCAAGGAACACAAAATGAATACACTTCACATCATTATTGGGTGCTTTAATAATATAGTTGCGTATACGTTCTGTCATTGCGTGATCACGTAAACAAACTATTGAATTAAACCAGTTCATTGACACGAACTGTTCGAAAGAATCCGTTCACGGAAAAGAATCAGATCTCCCTGTTTGCCTGAGGCTCTGGATTACAGGTAATAATGTTTAGTTTCTTGCACAGACTGATTGTTTCTCTTCATAAGACCTCAATATGTCGTCAGGAGCCATGGGTGCTTTGACTTCCTTGATATGCTTTTTTTTAATCTCAAAAATGGGCAGCTGCTGACTTGCATTTTATAAATCACCAAGACACACGGTTTCAGCTAAAAATCTTCTTTACTGTTCTTCTGAAGAATGGCCTGAGGTCTGAGGCCTGAACAGTAATTTTAAGAATCGTGTTCAAGTATTGACTTGAGATAGAGCACAGATAACAAAACAAACATGTCTTTGTCCTGCAGGCATTGAGGAATGTTGGCATGTCTGGTATGAATGTACGTGGTGCTTTGTCATGAAAGTTTCTCTGATCTGTGCTTCACATACTTCATAAAGCAGCTTTTGAAATGCAAACTCCATTAAAAAGGAAGACCTGGTGTATCTCTAAGCTAACCGTCTTCTTTAGAAGTCTGTTTGCAGAAAATGTTTAGACCTAACATGCTTCAGTTTCATGGAACTTCAGTCTGTTACATCAATTGTGGTAGTGCTTTCATAATTGTCTTGTTTGCTTGATATTTTATTAAACCTTCCTTCACTAATCGCATATACCAGAGAGTACTGTGGGATCAATATAATTTCTGGGATCAATATAATTTTGTACATGTAGTACCATTATTTCTGGGGGAAAAAAAGGTTGTGCAAGACTATAATTTGCACAGGATGAAAATTGCATTGTTGAGAGAGACAGAGAGAGAAACACACACACACACACACACACACACACACATATGTGACCCTGGAGCACAAAAGCAGTGTTAAGTCGCTGGGGTATATTTGTAGCAATAGCCAAAAATACATTGTATGGGTCAAAATTATGAATTTTTCTTTTATGCCAAAAATCATTAGTACATTAAGTAAAGATCATGCTCCATGAAGATATTTTGTAGATTTCCTTCCATAAATATATCAAAACTTACTTTTTGATTAGTAATATGCACTGCTAAGAACTTCATTTGGACAACTTTAAAGGCGATTTTCTCAATATTTTTTCAAATAGTTGTATCTCTACCAAATATTGTCCGATCCTAACAAACCATGCATCAATGGAAAGTGTATTTATTCAGCTTCCAGATGATGTATAAATCTCTATTTTGAAAAATTTACACTTAAGACTGGTTTTGTGGTCCAGGGATGGACCAGTGTCTGCTGTGGAGTCAAGACATCTGCAAATATGATTAAAAGATGAATACGAGACAAAACTACAGAATGTCACATTTTATTATTAGCTGTTTCAACACATTCATGTTTTACCTAATAAAAAGGACAGCACTTTTAGAGTTCCATCCCCCTATCTGATGTGAGCATAAGTATTGGGACTTAAATCTGGAGACTGACTTGGGCAATCTAAGACCTTCCATTTCTTTGCCCTGATAAACTCCATGACTGAGCTAGCAGGGTGTTTTGGCTCATTGTCCTGTTGCAATATGAAGTGCCTTCTGATGAGTTTTGTGGCATTTACTTGAATTGGTAGCCAAGATGTTTTTGTGCACTTCTGCATCCATTCTGCTTTTACCATCGTTCGTTAAGTCATCAATAAAGTTGAGAGAGTCTGTTCCAGAGGCAGCCATGCATGCCCACGCCACCATGCTTCACAGATGAGGTTCTATGCTTAGGATCATTTGCAGTTCGTTTTTTTTCTCCCCACACTTTTGCTTTCCCATCACTTAGATAATAGATAATCTTTGTCTCATCTGTCCATGAAACTATGTTCCAAAACTCTACTGGCTCACCTTTGTGCCTTTTTGCAAACTCTAATCTTGTCTTTCCATGTTTGCTGCTGATCAGAGGTTTGCATCTTGCTGTGTAGCCTTGGACAGTAGATTTTCAGAGCTTTCTGGAGGTTGTTTTTCACAGCTTGTATGATTTGTCTGTCATCAACGGCTGCTGTTTTTCTCAGACAACCAGGGGTGCGTTTCCCAAAAGCATCATTAGCTAACTATGGTCGTCAGTTCCATTGAACTCTATTGGTAACGACGGAACTTGCGACTATAGCTGCTTTTGGGAAACGCAGCCCAGGTCGTTGTTGGTTGCTGTAGTCGCCGGTGGTTTCTTTCTTTTTCAGGACATTCCAAACTGTTTATTTCTCCATGCCCATTGTTTTTAATATAGCTCTAATTAAGTTCCTCTTTTCTTTTAGCATCCAAATTGCTTGCTTGTCTCTCAAAGTCAGCTCCCTCGTCTTCATCCTGGTTTGTGTGAGTCGTCATCAAATGCAAGACTCAGAATGCAAAAGCAAAGGCTATAACTGATACGACACATTCCCTGCTTTTAATATCTGAAGAATTAATGCAACAGGACACAGCTGATCACTTAGAAAAACCTGTGAGGCAACTGTCCCAATACTTATGCTCACATCAGATAGAGGGATGAAACTCTAAAAGGGCTGTCCTTTTTATTTGGTTAAACATGAATGTGTTGAATCACCCAATAATAAAATGTGACATTCTGTAGTTTTGTCTCATATTTATCTTTTACTCATATCTCATATTTACAGATTTCTTGATTCCACAGCAAACAGAGCAATTTTGTCTTTACTGTCCCAATACTTATGGAGGGCACTGTGTATATATACAGTATATATATATATATATATATATATATATTGATTGACTGAGATATAATTTTTTCCCCCCAAAATGTTTGCTTACAAACAATTTTTACTTTACAAAATGTTAGCTCTTATCACTCTACAACAACAGGTTTTCAGAACGGAACAGGAATGGAAAATAGAAGTAAAAAACAAACATGAATTATAGTGGCATTCATTATAAACAACATTCATTATAAATGACAATCCTAAATTCATTTATTTAAAATTGAACAAACTGCAGCCTTGTGGGAAATGCGTTATACAAATAATGTACCTCTATTCCAGAAAATATGGTAACTGGTCTTTTCAGGCTTTTTGTTTCAGCCTTACAGCGGTTGTTTTTTTGTTTTTTTGGCACATATTCAGTTCATATTTTCATCTCTTAGAAATGTTTCTGTTCAGCATCAATCTCTTATAACTTGGGTCACACTGACGAAGTGCATATAGCGAAACGTTTCAGATGCAAGAAGAAATAATGAAGGACAAAGCAGGGAAGGTATGAACAATGCTAGGAAACATCAGAACAAAGAAGAAACAAAAACTGAATATGTGCCACATATTGATGCTACATATTACACAACCGTGACGAAACAAGAATGAGCTGCATAGTTCAAACAGCAGAGAGTCTGTGTGCTTCATGACTGACGTCTGTGTTAATTGAACTAATGAAAGTCTCCACAAGCAGCTGAACTAACACACACACACACACACACACACATGCACGCACGGCAGGAGCAGTGTAGTTTAGACGTCTGCCCACCAGGACCGTGAAACTGACATATGCTGCAATCTCACTTCACACCTCACTGCTAAATGGCAAAGATCAGCTCTAATACACTCATACAGTAATTATCAATAGATTATTAAGTAGTTTAAAATGTTTAATTTCAGTTCATCTCATCTTTCTGTAGTTACTGTAATGCGTTCAGGTCTTTTTAAGGAAGGAATGAGATTTTCATCGGAGGACTTTATATGTGCAGCTATGTATAATTACACTGAATGGAGCAGTGCACTTCATTCAGTGAATGGAGGTAATCACACTAAAATAAGTGCTTTTGAATTTTTACATATACATATATATATATATATATATATATATATATATATATATATATACATATGTGTGTGTACACTACTGCTCAAAAGCTTAGAATAATTAAGGTTAAGTCTCCAACTCTCCAAGTCTGCATTTATTTGATGAAAAACACAGTAAAATCAGTAATATTGTGAAATATTATTATAATATAAAATTATTATAATATAAAATAAATGTTATCTATGTGAATATATTGTAAAATATAAATTATTGCTGTGATCAAAGCTGAATTTTCTGCATCATTACTCCAGTCTTCAGTGTCACATGTTTATTATCATATTTTTTCATATCATATTTCTTGCAACATTGTTGTCTTGACTGCACAGACACTGGTGGAAGAGAACTGAACTGAGCTGTCACTGAATCTACAATGAACTGACTTTAACTGATAAACGGACTGTTTTCTGTCCTCTTACATTATCAGCACGTTTTTCCTGTTTGAATGTATCACAGTTTCCACTAAAACATTAAGTAGCACAACTGTTTTCAACATTGATAATAAGTTTCTTGAGCAGCATATCCGCATAATATACTGATTTCTGAAGATCATGTGACACTGAAGACTGGAGGAATGATGCTGAAAATACAGCTGCGCATCACAGAAATACATTACAGTTTAACAGAGATTCACATAGAAAAACATTATTTTAAATTGTAATAATATTTCATAATATTACTGTATTTTTAATCAAATAAATGCAGCCTTGTTGAGCAGGACAGACCTTTCTTTGAAAAGCATTTTAAAAAATGCCATTGAATTATTGAAAATTAACTCCAACATTACAACCTTGGGTTTTGCATTCATTTTCATTAAACAAAGTATACTTACCTGCTGAAATACTCTTATGCACAGATGCTATCTCTGTGGCATTATGGTCAAGTTGACCCAGTGCAGATTAAAGCAAACCAAAAATTATTCAGAGACCAGATATAATTTTTGATATTTTTTTACTAGTGGGTGCAGGACTCTATAGTTCATTTATGTAAGTGAGGATAGCAAAATAAAGTAAACTGTGACAAATTATACACACAAAATCTTCATACAGTGAGTGGACTACCAGTAAAATTGATACAAATGTGGGACTAAAAATTATTCAGACCAAGTCTGGGGGGAAAAAAAGCTGAAGTTGAGGTTTGCATGAAGCTGTGTGACAGCACGCCCAGGAGACTACAGGCTGTCATTGAGGCTAAGGGCTGCCCGACTAAGTATTGATAGTTGTTAGGGCTGTGCAATATATCGAAATTATCAAAATATCGCAAATGTACATATCGCAATATGCATATCGCTACAGCTTGCAATATTTGGGGCCATGACCAAAAGACAAAGAGAAAATCACTCACTGCTCTTACCTAAATAACTTTTGTTGCTTAAATAAGAATCAGTGCGTATTGAATTCAAAGAGTAAATATTAAGCAGTGTTTTATTTTTCCTTTTTATTATTCAGTTCCTAAACTCATGTTAAAATGACATTATGTAATGCTCGAGTAAAACACTACCGTTCACTTTCAGAAGTTGTTGTAGGGGTGCTTTCTTATCAGAATCAGAATGAGCTTTATTCACCACTTAAGTGTTGCCAAACACAAAAAATCTTTTTGTGGTTTTACAGGAACTCTTGGTACATACATACATACAAATAACCCCATATATATATATATATATGACACGATAGTTATAGAAGTTCACAGAACTGACTCCGCAACAGCTGAGTAAAACTGATTCATCTGAGCATGTGGCACTTTAAGCATTATGGTATCGTATATCGAATATCGCATTATTTAATGAGTTACTGCATATTGCATTTTTCTTCAATATCGCACAGCCCTAGTAGCTGTGTAAATACTGTCATACTAACAGCTGTCTGAATAATTTTGGTTGATTGTAATCCATTACATACCTTTCTATCAAAGTTATCAGACATTATCAAGCTGAATTTGTTCTGACACAGTGTAACTCTGAGTTCTTCTCATATTTTATTACCATTTTCTAAACTATAGCAAATAAACTGTGATAATGTGAGAAATGTTGAAGGTGTCTGAATACATTTGGTTTGACTGTATCTATTTGATAAATGAAGTTAACCAACTAACATTATACATACCCTTTTGGTTTCTGTACCCAATATTTAAAACATTTACAAATGCAATAAAAATATTGGTATCGGTACTGTATCGGCAAGTACCAAAAAAATAAAAGTATCGGTATCGGGTGAGTACTGGAAAAAGTGTTATCGGTGCATCCCTATTAAAGGCAGGGTGAAGTCAGTTGCTGGAGCAGCAGGAGGTTTGTGTTCCTGGAGGCCTGCTGTTCACTCAGGGCATGTCTAAAGGTTAGATGGGATTTAGACAGACGCTTCTCTCTGAGAGCTGCTTCAGTTCAGCAGTGAGTCCTGCAGGACGTCCTGGCGGGTGAGATACCCGCGTGTGTGACTGTGAAGTCACTGTCAGCTTGATTTGTCAGACAAAGCTTTGAATTGATCACTTTTAGTGAAATAAAAGGACTCCAGCATGCATCTGTCCTTTATGAATAGCTGAGCTGTTAGGGCACAGCGCCTCAAATGCAGTGGATATCACTCCAGTTTTGTGATGAATTTATGTATGCGCAGTTATTTATCATTCAACATTTTTGCTTTTTGCAGTATGTATATTTCCATGCACGGAAACGCTTTGTTGGATTGCAAGAAAAACTTATTTTGTTCAAATTCAGTTCACATTCAAAGATAAGTTGCTTGAATTGCTGGCTTTAGATCATGCTAATATCTCAGTAGAATTGAAATAATTATTTTCACTTGGTCATTGTGAAAGTTAACACAACTAAAAAAAAAAGAAAAGTTACTTGAAAGAAAATAAATGTATGCATTATACTATCTTAATTCAGCGAATTATACGGTGCAATACAAGGCATAATTAATGCATTAAAATACTTTTATAATGCACTATGCATGTACAGTATATAGGCTGCAAATAAAGTGTTGCCAAAAATTTTAAATCATTTTATTTTAGTTTGAAATGGTTCAAATAGTTTAACTTGATGTACTATAGTAACAAAATAAAACTGAAATAAGTTAATAAAAACTACATAGACATAATAATAAAAAATGAAGACCAAAACACAACAAATTGACTAAAACTTCAAACCATGAAAAACAAAATCAAAATATTAATAAAAACTTAAAATAACACCGAGTCCCAGTTCGTGGTTCCCCTCTCTCCTCCCTCATTGCTTTCTGTCTGTCTCCTTCACTGCACTAGAAAAAAGGTGCAAAAGCACGCTTAGAAAAATAAATCGGGAACATTCTTTGAGGGCTGCAAAACTGTAAAAAACACAGTTGTGGACTTAAAACAGCAGGAGGAAATGTGAGGTTCTCCGGGTGGTTTCCTTTCTGAGTCAGGCATGCTCGGCCTCCCGTCACACCATTAAATGTAAACGCCAAACTCGTGTTATGAAACCGATGGTTGGCTGTGAAAGTGTGCTAACGCCACGATCTGAGCAGAGGAGCTGTTGCTCCCTGTGGATTTAGAGGAATGATTAGAATGCAGGGCATGATGTTATTCTCATGCCAAATATCTCTACACACACAGACCTGACAGACACAACACCGATTTTTGCCAGATCTAATATGTTATGCATATGTTAACATTACACTTTTGCAAATTCTCACACAACTGGACAGTAAAGTTGATTTGCTAAAACGATCAGTATAATTCAATTGCTAGTAATAACAACTAATAGTTTAAAATTTATTTTCCCGTCTGATAGAGTTTCAAAACTCCAGGTACTCAGACCAAATCTCCATGTTGGTGTGAAAAGCTTTGTCTACTTTAATGTCAAAATATGGGTGAAATAATGTTCCATTGTCAAATTTATTCTGACCTATACTTACTAAAATACATAAAAGGAAAACAAAGTGATTGTATTGTATTGTGTTTTAAATTTTTGCTGACAAATGGGTAAAACCTAGTAGTTTGAAGTATAGTGGCAAAGATTTTCAGTTACAATTAATTAGTATTTGGGGGGGCTGCACTGATCCTTAAATCTTTGAATAATTACCAGACAAGATATTTTGGTATATGAACTATTGTTACACTGAATGACATTTTAGTGGGTGTCATGGTAAAAATGTATGAGAAAAATCAAATTAAACAAGACGCTGTAACGGTTATGGACTTTTAGTTGTGTTTTCCCAGTTCCTGTTCTCCTAGTTTCCCATGTGTCTTGATATGCTCGTTCGTTTCCACCGGTGTTTATTAATGATCTCGTTTGTCACTGTTCATTTAAGCCCTGGGTTCTCTTCGTCCTGTATTGGTTATGTTAGATGTTGGTTGTGCTGCGGATGCCCTGTGTTTTCTCCAGTGGATATATTAAAAAGACCTTTTGTTTTCTACTAATTCATTGTGTGCTGCTTACAGCACCAACGCATGTAAAAAAAAAAAAAAAAAAAAGATTTAAAGTTGAATTCAACTTTTATGATTTTGATGCTCGACCAATGTATGCGGGGTAGCACACCAAATGTTTATTGACTTTAATCACTGTATCTTCATACATTTTTGTCCCTAACCAAGTCATTCAGAGATCCTGTATTTGAGTCTTGTTAGCTATAGACTACTGACTGCTGGAATAAAGTCGCACTCATATTTTTACCATATTTTAAAAAGTTATGTTGTGGAGAAACACTGAAGAAATTAGCAGAACCGTTTGCTGACCTTTTAGTCATCCAGATGTAATAACTACCATACATACATACATGCATACTCTATACAGCTAGGTTCGTCAACCGTAACTACTTTCAGGACAGCCAGGAACCTTGGAGTTGTGATCGATGATCAGTTAAGCTTCACCGGTCCTGCAGATTTGCCTTATACAACATTAGGAAGTTTATACCCTTCCTATCAGAGCAGGCCACACAACTCCTTGTCCAAGCTCTTGTTCACAGAAGTGTTCATTGTAAGCGTGGCATCTTCTAAACAAAGAACTCAACATAACAAAAACTTGAAACTCACTGTACAATGTGCACATGACTTCAGACCTTTGAGCATTTATGATGCATTTGTCTCCAATAATATTGCAATGTTTATTTCATGGAATTGTCTCTGATAACAGTGTGTATATATTTACAATACTGGGTCATGGGTGTTGGTACAGCATCAGCTCAGCAGTGTTGTTCAAGTATTTTAGGGCTTTTGTTTCCCGGACAGGAAGGAGGACACAGGAACGGTGATGTCTGGTTAATTCACTGCTGCACAGTCTTGTCTTTTGGTCTCTTTTCTCTCTCATCCTCCTGAATTAGATTTCTTAGTCACAAAGCTTATGCTGAAGTGTTTCTGGCTTTAATTAAGGCCGTCCTCTGCCCGTGGACCTTCATGTTGTGATTAATGTGGATAAAATCCTGTGTTACATTCTCTTTAAACTTAAAACTTTAAAAGACAGTGTGAATGTTCATTTTCAGTGTGGTCTAGTGAAACTTTATAAAGTGCAGTGATGTTTTTCCAGATACAGAGGCACTGCCTTGCATGACTTCTCACTCCTGTATCTCACAATTTTCACCCAAAAAATGAACTTACTGTCATTTACTCACCCTCATGTCGTTTAAAACTGTATGTCCGTCTTTCTTCTGAGGAACATATAAGAAGATGTTTTGGAGAAACTTGGTAACCAAACCGTTTTGGTGACCATTGACTTCCATTGCGACTGAGACATTTCTCAGAATAATGATAAAACTTAAGGAGGAGGGGGAGGCACTGCATCTCATGCCTAAATGCCTCTGGATGAACTTCTCCTGAAAGGAGACTTGACTATATTTTTTTTTGCGGTAATCAACAACAGACCACAGATGCTTTTTGACCACGTACACATGCACTTCTAGTGATCCGATCACAAGTGGTCAGCCAAGACGCATTATCATTTCTACCTGGTTTTAAACATATAAAGCCTACTGTATCATATTTGATACACAAATAGGACTCTAAATGATCAACATGATCAAACTTTGCTCAAACCTTCTGTCGTCTGATTGATAGTTTAGAGTTTTTTTAGCCAGTCAACGCTCTTTTAGTGTAACTGTGCAAACGTCCTCCTTCAGCTGGTGCTTCACGTGTCTTTCTGCTGTCAAATCTTGACTGATTTTTATCAAGTAAACGTAAGAATAACTTTGATATTGTTAGTCATATTTCCGGATGAACACTTACTGGACTGAAGCAGCTCGGCTTTACTTGATTCTCCATTAATCATTTTTAAGAAAAATCAGTGTCTCAAATATGATCACCAGGCTTTTAAGGAATGTTTGTTTGTTCATCTCTCAGTTATCATTAATGAATGATATTCAACAAAAAACACATTTGCAAACTTTTTTTTTTTTTTTTTAGCATGCAGTTTTTTTTTTAGCTTGCTGGGTTAGCATGTGTTTCCAAATGCCTTTCAATGCAAAAAAAAAAAAGCATTTTATTGCCAGGTGTAAACGGTCTTTTTTTAGAGCATGAGCTGTGTTTGACATGGTATATTTTTATTAAAGCCTAAACTTGTTTTGAGACAAATGACAAACTGAGTCTGAGTGCATAATTTAGGATCTATTTTAAAACATTCTTGCTGTAGTTTGCTAGCAAGCCGTCAGATGAGTCTAATAACATCTTGATGTGACAGTACAGGAGATCAGTTGCTGTGCTGTTTAAATGCCCACAAATAATGTGTATGTGCTGCAGGAAGTTGTTTATTAGTCTCAGCCGAACGGTGCCTGAGGTCTTGGTGGGTTAATTTTTCTCCAGTGGATATATTAAAAAGGCCTTTTGTTTTCTTCTATTTCATTGTGTGCTGCTTACAGCCCCAACGCATGTAAAAAAAAAAAAAAAAAAGATTTAAAGTTGAATTCAACTTTTATGATTTTGATGCTCGACCAATGTATGTGGGGTAGCACACCAAATGTTTATTGACTTTAATCACTGTATCTTCATACATTTTTGTCCCTAACCAAGTCATTCAGAGATCCTGTATTTGAGTCTTGTTAGCTATAGACTACTGACTGCTGGAATAAAGTCGCACTCATATTTTTACCATATTTTAAAAAGTTATGTTGTGGAGAAACACTGAAGAAATTAGCAGAACCGTTTGCTGACCTTTTAGTCATCCAGATGTAATAACTACCATACATACATACATGCATACTCTATACAGCTAGGTTCGTCAACCGTAACTACTTTCAGGACAGCCAGGAACCTTGGAGTTGTGATCGATGATCAGTTAAGCTTCACCGGTCCTGCAGATTTGCCTTATACAACATTAGGAAGTTTATACCCTTCCTATCAGAGCAGGCCACACAACTCCTTGTCCAAGCTCTTGTTCACAGAAGTGTTCATTGTAAGCGTGGCATCTTCTAAACAAAGAACTCAACATAACAAAAACTTGAAACTCACTGTACAATGTGCACATGACTTCAGACCTTTGAGCATTTATGATGCATTTGTCTCCAATAATATTGCAATGTTTATTTCATGGAATTGTCTCTGATAACAGTGTGTATATATTTACAATACTGGGTCATGGGTGTTGGTACAGCATCAGCTCAGCAGTGTTGTTCAAGTATTTTAGGGCTTTTGTTTCCCGGACAGGAAGGAGGACACAGGAACGGTGATGTCTGGTTAATTCACTGCTGCACAGTCTTGTCTTTTGGTCTCTTTTCTCTCTCATCCTCCTGAATTAGATTTCTTAGTCACAAAGCTTATGCTGAAGTGTTTCTGGCTTTAATTAAGGCCGTCCTCTGCCCGTGGACCTTCATGTTGTGATTAATGTGGATAAAATCCTGTGTTACATTCTCTTTAAACTTAAAACTTTAAAAGACAGTGTGAATGTTCATTTTCAGTGTGGTCTAGTGAAACTTTATAAAGTGCAGTGATGTTTTTCCAGATACAGAGGCACTGCCGTGCATGACTTCTCACTCCTGTATCTCACAATTTTCACCCAAAAAATGAACTTACTGTCATTTACTCACCCTCATGTCGTTTAAAACTGTATGTCCGTCTTTCTTCTGAGGAACATATAAGAAGATGTTTTGGAGAAACTTGGTAACCAAACCGTTTTGGTGACCATTGACTTCCATTGCGACTGAGACATTTCTCAGAATAATGATAAAACTTAAGGAGGAGGGGGAGGCACTGCATCTCATGCCTAAATGCCTCTGGATGAACTTCTCCTGAAAGGAGACTTGACTATATTTTTTTTTGCGGTAATCAACAACAGACCACAGATGCTTTTTGACCACGTACACATGCACTTCTAGTGATCCGATCACAAGTGGTCAGCCAAGACGCATTATCATTTCTACCTGGTTTTAAACATATAAAGCCTACTGTATCATATTTGATACACAAATAGGACTCTAAATGATCAACATGATCAAACTTTGCTCAAACCTTCTGTCGTCTGATTGATAGTTTAGAGTTTTTTTAGCCAGTCAACGCTCTTTTAGTGTAACTGTGCAAACGTCCTCCTTCAGCTGGTGCTTCACGTGTCTTTCTGCTGTCAAATCTTGACTGATTTTTATCAAGTAAACGTAAGAATAACTTTGATATTGTTAGTCATATTTCCGGATGAACACTTACTGGACTGAAGCAGCTCGGCTTTACTTGATTCTCCATTAATCATTTTTAAGAAAAATCAGTGTCTCAAATATGATCACCAGGCTTTTAAGGAATGTTTGTTTGTTCATCTCTCAGTTATCATTAATGAATGATATTCAACAAAAAACACATTTGCAAACTTTTTTTTTTTTTTTTTAGCATGCAGTTTTTTTTTTAGCTTGCTGGGTTAGCATGTGTTTCCAAATGCCTTTCAATGCAAAAAAAAAAAAGCATTTTATTGCCAGGTGTAAACGGTCTTTTTTTAGAGCATGAGCTGTGTTTGACATGGTATATTTTTATTAAAGCCTAAACTTGTTTTGAGACAAATGACAAACTGAGTCTGAGTGCATAATTTAGGATCTATTTTAAAACATTCTTGCTGTAGTTTGCTAGCAAGCCGTCAGATGAGTCTAATAACATCTTGATGTGACAGTACAGGAGATCAGTTGCTGTGCTGTTTAAATGCCCACAAATAATGTGTATGTGCTGCAGGAAGTTGTTTATTAGTCTCAGCCGAACGGTGCCTGAGGTCTTGGTGGGTTAATGGTTTGGTTGGACCTGTTCCACAGACTCATTTGTGCGGATCCATTTGGCTGGTCTGTTTGATCCTGCCTCATCTGGATTCTGCGGAGCAACTATTAGGAGTTCCTATTCATCAGACTGGGTCTTGAACTCTTGCTGAGCTCTGCTCTGTACGTATATGCATCTTGGTGCATTTTCTGAAGATCTCCTCCAGGCATGAGAGAATCTCATCATCCTCAATGGTGCAGTGAGACCATGCTCACTTAAAGGGTCATGAACTGCATTTTTCTAATTTTATAATGTTTCCTGAGGAGCACTTATAATATCAAAAACTGTCATATTTTAGAAATAAAAAGCCATTTTCTACCTTGATTTCACCCCTCTGATTTAAACACTGTTTAAAAGGACATCTCCTTTAAGACTTCAGTTTAACCCCTTTGCTGTCACCCCCCATTTCCGGTGTTCTGTCGATTTGTGTTATGGTTTATTAAAGTCTACACCTACCCCAACCCTAAACCTACCCTTACAGTAATGCAGATACATTAAATATTGTTGTTCAGCGTGAGAAAAAGGACGCAATATTGATGTGTGCATGCGCAGTAAACCCTGGTAGGACAATCTGACGGGTAGGATAAAATGTCAGGACACCGGCATGGAGACACAAATGACATACCCAAAATAAAAAGGTTGCTGCTCATGAGTCTTTCTGACTAGATACATAATCAACATATGTTCACAAAGCTGACACTTCAAAGTTTACTGTTCAAGAATCAGAATTACTTGGACTGTTATGATAATAGAGATATATAAGCTTAAACATAAAAACTAAAATACAAATATTAAAAACATATTTTTTTAAATGTATAAAAAAATATGTTGCTGTGGTTTATGCTTTTAGAAACACGGTGAAGCTAAAGCCACAAGTCTACTAATGCTTCATTTCAAATTTCAGGACATATTCTCTAAAACTGTGAATTTTATAATTCTAAGACTAAGACCATGTCATGTGTGTTTTTAGAGAAGGCTAACAAAAGGCTAATACAATTGATGTATGGCCCCTGTAAGCTCTCCTGCGTGCTGTCTCCTCATGTCTGGCTCGGCAAACTGCCCCATTCATGATTCTATTGTTTTCACCCGACGAACCTTTCACACCTCCGCCAGGTATGAGACATTATCCTCATTATTCCTTTATCATCATTCTTTTGTTTTATTCAGCCATTATTAGCCTTTATTCTGGCATTACAAGGTTTACCAAGGCACATTTCCGGCCTATTATCAAAAAAAAATATTTTTTTTTTAAATACAACAAAACATTTTCTTACGACCTTACATGATTTATTATGACAAAATACATCATGAAGAAGAGCTGCACCTGTTCTGCAGCTGCATTAGAGCTAACATTTGCATCAAGCTACATAAGACAATTTATGAGATTATTAGTACACTTTTACTCAAAACTCACTTTAAACCACCATCTAGTGTTTGTATTAACTTCCTTTTGCGATCGCATGTGGAATTTGGTAATTTACTGTTGTTAAAATATGCTATTTATAGCCTTTTATATCACTGCACAAATTAGCATTTCAGATGTACACATTCTTTATTGTTAACCATATACTATCGTAATCGTGTGTTTATTATTTGGATATTTCGTGGGTACAGAGGATTCTCTGTGTTTGCTGTGGTCAGATATCAATGCGGAAGAGTGAAGGAAGCGCGTGTGACAGGATGAGACGGGACGGGATATGATGCACAGTTATGACTGACAAGCAACGGACGAATCAGGGTCTCCGTCAGTCAGAGCGCGAGCACGGAAGAGTTAACACACAGAGACAGCCCAGGGAGCTGCTAATTCTCATCAGATCGCGTAAATCAGTGGAAAATGAATAGAAATGATGATTCTGTCTGAAGAAATATGAAGTAAACATGAATAAATATATCTATATATCTCCATGTATATGCATCTTTGGACTATAAGCCCTTATTAACCCTGTTCAGTGAAGCTATGTGAACAAAAATAAACCGCTGCAGACGTGACTGAATATGAATGTGTGGTGAATTTCTATTCCAAATATGACACGTATGGATTTATTATTTTGCACTCCTAACATAAATGACTAAATTACTGTCACTGCAACAATGTTTTATCGAAACAGTGGTCAAATGTCTAAGCTAGAGTCTTTAATCTACTGATGCACAGTTTGTCCAGATCAAGTAAGAGTGTGATGTTTTAACGTGCTGTTAAAGTGAAACGACAATAATCTGGGGCCGTCGCCGATCTTTGACAGCTAATGGGTTAAAAAAAATCACAGTAAAAAAAAAAAAAAGGTCTGTCCCCATGATGGATATATCATTAATGGCTGGTCCTTGTGGTAATTACAGTATTACAGCCTACTCCTACCGATGAATCTGCACAGCCGTGGTGGTCAAGAGCTCTACTTGCGCTGCCTTGGTGGCCTACAGCACCTCTGTGGTGGTCTTCAGCCCCACCTGCACCAATATGGTGGTCTATGGTCACCTCCCTCTTTGACTTTTTGTTTTCTATTTTGGACTAGGGAACGTCTGGAATCCGCTCCTATAATTCAATTCAAGTTTATTTGTATAGCGCTTTTCACGATACAAATCGTTGCAAAGCAACTTTACAACAAATTAGATTCTACAATATTTAGTGGGGGGGGGGGGATTCTGCCCCGGTTATCGGGGGGTCTGCCTTAGATGGCCACCAGAGGCCACTGGTTTTCTCCAGTGGATATATTAAAAAGGCCTTTTGTTTTCTTCTATTTCATTGTGTGCTGCTTACAGCCCCAACGCATGTAAAAAAAAAAAAAAAAAAGATTTAAAGTTGAATTCAACTTTTATGATTTTGATGCTCGACCAATGTATGTGGGGTAGCACACCAAATGTTTATTGACTTTAATCACTGTATCTTCATACATTTTTGTCCCTAACCAAGTCATTCAGAGATCCTGTATTTGAGTCTTGTTAGCTATAGACTACTGACTGCTGGAATAAAGTCGCACTCATATTTTTACCATATTTTAAAAAGTTATGTTGTGGAGAAACACTGAAGAAATTAGCAGAACCGTTTGCTGACCTTTTAGTCATCCAGATGTAATAACTACCATACATACATACATGCATACTCTATACAGCTAGGTTCGTCAACCGTAACTACTTTCAGGACAGCCAGGAACCTTGGAGTTGTGATCGATGATCAGTTAAGCTTCACCGGTCCTGCAGATTTGCCTTATACAACATTAGGAAGTTTATACCCTTCCTATCAGAGCAGGCCACACAACTCCTTGTCCAAGCTCTTGTTCACAGAAGTGTTCATTGTAAGCGTGGCATCTTCTAAACAAAGAACTCAACATAACAAAAACTTGAAACTCACTGTACAATGTGCACATGACTTCAGACCTTTGAGCATTTATGATGCATTTGTCTCCAATAATATTGCAATGTTTATTTCATGGAATTGTCTCTGATAACAGTGTGTATATATTTACAATACTGGGTCATGGGTGTTGGTACAGCATCAGCTCAGCAGTGTTGTTCAAGTATTTTAGGGCTTTTGTTTCCCGGACAGGAAGGAGGACACAGGAACGGTGATGTCTGGTTAATTCACTGCTGCACAGTCTTGTCTTTTGGTCTCTTTTCTCTCTCATCCTCCTGAATTAGATTTCTTAGTCACAAAGCTTATGCTGAAGTGTTTCTGGCTTTAATTAAGGCCGTCCTCTGCCCGTGGACCTTCATGTTGTGATTAATGTGGATAAAATCCTGTGTTACATTCTCTTTAAACTTAAAACTTTAAAAGACAGTGTGAATGTTCATTTTCAGTGTGGTCTAGTGAAACTTTATAAAGTGCAGTGATGTTTTTCCAGATACAGAGGCACTGCCGTGCATGACTTCTCACTCCTGTATCTCACAATTTTCACCCAAAAAATGAACTTACTGTCATTTACTCACCCTCATGTCGTTTAAAACTGTATGTCCGTCTTTCTTCTGAGGAACATATAAGAAGATGTTTTGGAGAAACTTGGTAACCAAACCGTTTTGGTGACCATTGACTTCCATTGCGACTGAGACATTTCTCAGAATAATGATAAAACTTAAGGAGGAGGGGGAGGCACTGCATCTCATGCCTAAATGCCTCTGGATGAACTTCTCCTGAAAGGAGACTTGACTATATTTTTTTTTTGCGGTAATCAACAACAGACCACAGATGCTTTTTGACCACGTACACATGCACTTCTAGTGATCCGATCACAAGTGGTCAGCCAAGACGCATTATCATTTCTACCTGGTTTTAAACATATAAAGCCTACTGTATCATATTTGATACACAAATAGGACTCTAAATGATCAACATGATCAAACTTTGCTCAAACCTTCTGTCGTCTGATTGATAGTTTAGAGTTTTTTTAGCCAGTCAACGCTCTTTTAGTGTAACTGTGCAAACGTCCTCCTTCAGCTGGTGCTTCACGTGTCTTTCTGCTGTCAAATCTTGACTGATTTTTATCAAGTAAACGTAAGAATAACTTTGATATTGTTAGTCATATTTCCGGATGAACACTTACTGGACTGAAGCAGCTCGGCTTTACTTGATTCTCCATTAATCATTTTTAAGAAAAATCAGTGTCTCAAATATGATCACCAGGCTTTTAAGGAATGTTTGTTTGTTCATCTCTCAGTTATCATTAATGAATGATATTCAACAAAAAACACATTTGCAAACTTTTTTTTTTTTTTTTTAGCATGCAGTTTTTTTTTTAGCTTGCTGGGTTAGCATGTGTTTCCAAATGCCTTTCAATGCAAAAAAAAAAAAGCATTTTATTGCCAGGTGTAAACGGTCTTTTTTTAGAGCATGAGCTGTGTTTGACATGGTATATTTTTATTAAAGCCTAAACTTGTTTTGAGACAAATGACAAACTGAGTCTGAGTGCATAATTTAGGATCTATTTTAAAACATTCTTGCTGTAGTTTGCTAGCAAGCCGTCAGATGAGTCTAATAACATCTTGATGTGACAGTACAGGAGATCAGTTGCTGTGCTGTTTAAATGCCCACAAATAATGTGTATGTGCTGCAGGAAGTTGTTTATTAGTCTCAGCCGAACGGTGCCTGAGGTCTTGGTGGGTTAATGGTTTGGTTGGACCTGTTCCACAGACTCATTTGTGCGGATCCATTTGGCTGGTCTGTTTGATCCTGCCTCATCTGGATTCTGCGGAGCAACTATTAGGAGTTCCTATTCATCAGACTGGGTCTTGAACTCTTGCTGAGCTCTGCTCTGTACGTATATGCATCTTGGTGCATTTTCTGAAGATCTCCTCCAGGCATGAGAGAATCTCATCATCCTCAATGGTGCAGTGAGACCATGCTCACTTAAAGGGTCATGAACTGCATTTTTCTAATTTTATAATGTTTCCTGAGGAGCACTTATAATATCAAAAACTGTCATATTTTAGAAATAAAAAGCCATTTTCTACCTTGATTTCACCCCTCTGATTTAAACACTGTTTAAAAGGACATCTCCTTTAAGACTTCAGTTTAACCCCTTTGCTGTCACCCCCCATTTCCGGTGTTCTGTCGATTTGTGTTATGGTTTATTAAAGTCTACACCTACCCCAACCCTAAACCTACCCTTACAGTAATGCAGATACATTAAATATTGTTGTTCAGCGTGAGAAAAAGGACGCAATATTGATGTGTGCATGCGCAGTAAACCCTGGTAGGACAATCTGACGGGTAGGATAAAATGTCAGGACACCGGCATGGAGACACAAATGACATACCCAAAATAAAAAGGTTGCTGCTCATGAGTCTTTCTGACTAGATACATAATCAACATATGTTCACAAAGCTGACACTTCAAAGTTTACTGTTCAAGAATCAGAATTACTTGGACTGTTATGATAATAGAGATATATAAGCTTAAACATAAAAACTAAAATACAAATATTAAAAACATATTTTTTTAAATGTATAAAAAAATATGTTGCTGTGGTTTATGCTTTTAGAAACACGGTGAAGCTAAAGCCACAAGTCTACTAATGCTTCATTTCAAATTTCAGGACATATTCTCTAAAACTGTGAATTTTATAATTCTAAGACTAAGACCATGTCATGTGTGTTTTTAGAGAAGGCTAACAAAAGGCTAATACAATTGATGTATGGCCCCTGTAAGCTCTCCTGCGTGCTGTCTCCTCATGTCTGGCTCGGCAAACTGCCCCATTCATGATTCTATTGTTTTCACCCGACGAACCTTTCACACCTCCGCCAGGTATGAGACATTATCCTCATTATTCCTTTATCATCATTCTTTTGTTTTATTCAGCCATTATTAGCCTTTATTCTGGCATTACAAGGTTTACCAAGGCACATTTCCGGCCTATTATCAAAAAAAAATATTTTTTTTTTAAATACAACAAAACATTTTCTTACGACCTTACATGATTTATTATGACAAAATACATCATGAAGAAGAGCTGCACCTGTTCTGCAGCTGCATTAGAGCTAACATTATGAGATTATTAGTACACTTTTACTCAAAACTCACTTTAAACCACCATCTAGTGTTTGTATTAACTTCCTTTTGCGATCGCATGTGGAATTTGGTAATTTACTGTTGTTAAAATATGCTATTTATAGCCTTTTATATCACTGCACAAATTAGCATTTCAGATGTACACATTCTTTATTGTTAACCATATACTATCGTAATCGTGTGTTTATTATTTGGATATTTCGTGGGTACAGAGGATTCTCTGTGTTTGCTGTGGTCAGATATCAATGCGGAAGAGTGAAGGAAGCGCGTGTGACAGGATGAGACGGGACGGGATATGATGCACAGTTATGACTGACAAGCAACGGACGAATCAGGGTCTCCGTCAGTCAGAGCGCGAGCACGGAAGAGTTAACACACAGAGACAGCCCAGGGAGCTGCTAATTCTCATCAGATCGCGTAAATCAGTGGAAAATGAAAATTAATTTAAAAAAAAAACATTTTTCAAAATTTTTTTTTTTTTTTTAGCATGCAGTTTTTTTTTTAGCTTGCTGGGTTAGCATGTGTTTCCAAATGCCTTTCAATGCAAAAAAAAAAAAGCATTTTATTGCCAGGTGTAAACGGTCTTTTTTTAGAGCATGAGCTGTGTTTGACATGGTATATTTTTATTAAAGCCTAAACTTGTTTTGAGACAAATGACAAACTGAGTCTGAGTGCATAATTTAGGATCTATTTTAAAACATTCTTGCTGTAGTTTGCTAGCAAGCCGTCAGATGAGTCTAATAACATCTTGATGTGACAGTACAGGAGATCAGTTGCTGTGCTGTTTAAATGCCCACAAATAATGTGTATGTGCTGCAGGAAGTTGTTTATTAGTCTCAGCCGAACGGTGCCTGAGGTCTTGGTGGGTTAATGGTTTGGTTGGACCTGTTCCACAGACTCAGATCCATTTATCCATTTGGCTGGTCTGTTTGATCCTGCCTCATCTGGATTCTGCGGAGCAACTATTAGGAGTTCCTATTTGGGTCTTGAGGTCTTGAACTCTTGCTGAGCTCTGCTCTGTACGTATATGCATCTTGGTGCATTTTCTGAAGATCTCCTCCAGGCATGAGAGAATCTCATCATCCTCAATGGTGCAGTGAGACCATGCTCACTTAAAGGGTCATGAACTGCATTTTTCTAATTTTATAATGTTTCCTGAGGAGCACTTATAATATCAAAAACTGTCATATTTTAGAAATAAAAAGCCATTTTCTACCTTGATTTCACCCCTCTGATTTAAACACTGTTTAAAAGGACATCTCCTTTAAGACTTCAGTTTAACCCCTTTGCTGTCACCCCCCATTTCCGGTGTTCTGTCGATTTGTGTTATGGTTTATTAAAGTCTACACCTACCCCAACCCTAAACCTACCCTTACAGTAATGCAGATACATTAAATATTGTTGTTCAGCGTGAGAAAAAGGACGCAATATTGATGTGTGCATGCGCAGTAAACCCTGGTAGGACAATCTGACGGGTAGGATAAAATGTCAGGACACCGGCATGGAGACACAAATGACATACCCAAAATAAAAAGGTTGCTGCTCATGAGTCTTTCTGACTAGATACATAATCAACATATGTTCACAAAGCTGACACTTCAAAGTTTACTGTTCAAGAATCAGAATTACTTGGACTGTTATGATAATAGAGATATATAAGCTTAAACATAAAAACTAAAATACAAATATTAAAAACATATTTTTTTAAATGTATAAAAAAATATGTTGCTGTGGTTTATGCTTTTAGAAACACGGTGAAGCTAAAGCCACAAGTCTACTAATGCTTCATTTCAAATTTCAGGACATATTCTCTAAAACTGTGAATTTTATAATTCTAAGATTTGCTGTCACCCCCCATTTCCGGTGTTCTGTCGATTTGTGTTATGGTTTATTAAAGTCTACACCTACCCCAACCCTAAACCTACCCTTACAGTAATGCAGATACATTAAATATTGTTGTTCAGCGTGAGAAAAAGGACGCAATATTGATGTGTGCATGCGCAGTAAACCCTGGTAGGACAATCTGACGGGTAGGATAAAATGTCAGGACACCGGCATGGAGACACAAATGACATACCCAAAATAAAAAGGTTGCTGCTCATGAGTCTTTCTGACTAGATACATAATCAACATATGTTCACAAAGCTGACACTTCAAAGTTTACTGTTCAAGAATCAGAATTACTTGGACTGTTATGATAATAGAGATATATAAGCTTAAACATAAAAACTAAAATACAAATATTAAAAACATATTTTTTTAAATGTATAAAAAAATATGTTGCTGTGGTTTATGCTTTTAGAAACACGGTGAAGCTAAAGCCACAAGTCTACTAATGCTTCATTTCAAATTTCAGGACATATTCTCTAAAACTGTGAATTTTATAATTCTAAGACTAAGACCATGTCATGTGTGTTTTTAGAGAAGGCTAACAAAAGGCTAATACAATTGATGTATGGCCCCTGTAAGCTCTCCTGCGTGCTGTCTCCTCATGTCTGGCTCGGCAAACTGCCCCATTCATGATTCTATTGTTTTCACCCGACGAACCTTTCACACCTCCGCCAGGTATGAGACATTATCCTCATTATTCCTTTATCATCATTCTTTTGTTTTATTCAGCCATTATTAGCCTTTATTCTGGCATTACAAGGTTTACCAAGGCACATTTCCGGCCTATTATCAAAAAAAAATATTTTTTTTTTAAATACAACAAAACATTTTCTTACGACCTTACATGATTTATTATGACAAAATACATCATGAAGAAGAGCTGCACCTGTTCTGCAGCTGCATTAGAGCTAACATTTGCATCAAGCTACATAAGACAATTTATGAGATTATTAGTACACTTTTACTCAAAACTCACTTTAAACCACCATCTAGTGTTTGTATTAACTTCCTTTTGCGATCGCATGTGGAATTTGGTAATTTACTGTTGTTAAAATATGCTATTTATAGCCTTTTATATCACTGCACAAATTAGCATTTCAGATGTACACATTCTTTATTGTTAACCATATACTATCGTAATCGTGTGTTTATTATTTGGATATTTCGTGGGTACAGAGGATTCTCTGTGTTTGCTGTGGTCAGATATCAATGCGGAAGAGTGAAGGAAGCGCGTGTGACAGGATGAGACGGGACGGGATATGATGCACAGTTATGACTGACAAGCAACGGACGAATCAGGGTCTCCGTCAGTCAGAGCGCGAGCACGGAAGAGTTAACACACAGAGACAGCCCAGGGAGCTGCTAATTATCATCAGATCGCGTAAATCAGTGGAAAATGAATAGAAATGATGATTCTGTCTGAAGAAATATGAAGTAAACATGAATAAATATATCTATATATCTCCATGTATATGCATCTTTGGACTATAAGCCCTTATTAACCCTGTTCAGTGAAGCTATGTGAACAAAAATAAACCGCTGCAGACGTGACTGAATATGAATGTGTGGTGAATTTCTATTCCAAATATGACACGTATGGATTTATTATTTTGCACTCCTAACATAAATGACTAAATTACTGTCACTGCAACAATGTTTTATCGAAACAGTGGTCAAATGTCGAAGCTAGAGTCTTTAATCTACTGATGCACAGTTTGTCCAGATCAAGTAAGAGTGTGATGTTTTAACGTGCTGTTAAAGTGAAACGACAATAATCTGGGGCCGTCGCCGATCTTTGACAGCTAATGGGTTAAAAAAAATCACAGTAAAAAAAAAAAAAAGGTAATATGAAGTAAACATGAATAAATATATCTATATATCTCCATGTATATGCATCTTTGGACTATAAGCCCTTATTAACCCTGTTCAGTGAAGCTATGTGAACAAAAATAAACCGCTGCAGACGTGACTGAATATGAATGTGTGGTGAATTTCTATTCCAAATATGACACGTATGGATTTATTATTTTGCACTCCTAACATAAATGACTAAATTACTGTCACTGCAACAATGTTTTATCGAAACAGTGGTCAAATGTCTAAGCTAGAGTCTTTAATCTACTGATGCACAGTTTGTCCAGATCAAGTAAGAGTGTGATGTTTTAACGTGCTGTTAAAGTGAAACAACAATAATCTGGGGCCGTCGCCGATCTTTGACAGCTAATGGGTTAAAAAAAATCACAGTTAAAAAAAAAAAAAAGGCCTGTCCCCATGATGGATATATCATTAATGGCTGGTCCTTGTGGTAATTACAGTATTACAGCCTACTCCTACCGATGAATCTGCACAGCCGTGGTGGTCAAGAGCTCTACTTGCGCTGCCTTGGTGGCCTACAGCACCTCTGTGGTGGTCTTCAGCCCCACCTGCACCAATATGGTGGTCTATGGTCACCTCCCTCTTTGACTTTTTGTTTTCTATTTTGGACTAGGGAACGTCTGGAATCCGCTCCTATAATTCAATTCAAGTTTATTTGTATAGCGCTTTTCACGATACAAATCGTTGCAAAGCAACTTTACAACAAATTAGATTCTACAATATTTAGTGGGGGGGGGGGGATTCTGTCACGGTTATCGGGTGGTCTGCCTTAGATGGCCACCAGAGGTCACTGTGTCTGTTTGAGCACATGGCTTATTGGTTGTTGTTGCCATGTGCTCTCCTGTCTGTTGTCTGACCCCACCCTTCTTGTTATCTCATTATTGTTTCAGTTACTCTACCTGTGTCTCCCTCGTTACCCTCCTCGTTTGTCTCCCTATTTATTCTCCTGGTTTCTGCAGTCCTGTGCTGTTTTGTCGTTTAATGTCTGATGTCACTCGTGAGATGTGTGCTTCCTGTGTGGCATTGCTCTTCCTGTTCCTGCCTTGCCCTGCTGTGTTGTGCCCTTGTGCCTGGCTTGCCTGCCTGTTTTCCCCCCCTCAGGGTAGTTTGTTTTGTTTTTACTATTAATAAAAGCCCATCGCCCTGCAATTGAGTCCTCGCTTCATCCCTCATCGGAACCATGACAACTCTTTATAGGTTTGAAATTATTTTAGTTTTTATCCTGGATTCACTGAATCTTGCAATGTCTACTTTTTGGCAGCACTAAGTGACTCAAAACTGGGGAAAACAATCAGCTTTACTCTGTATGTTTGCTCGGTTTACATTCCATTTCACCAGTTTTTAGTAGATTAGATCTGTTTATATTAATTGATTATATCATCACCCCAAAGCCACATTCACTTCACCTCCACCCTAAATATGCTTTATAACACGCGTATGATTGTTAACTTTTTCTTAGAGGATATTGAACATTTAATCTCCAGCTACTCTGCAAATATTCTGTTAAAGTGAGCTGAGTTTATGTGGTATGTTAAGCATAATTGTGGTTAGCCAATCATAATAATTCCAGAAAATAAGACCCATCACCAGGGTCCCATTCTTCATACGTCACTAACTCAGTTAGCTGGATTTGATTGTTGATGATTTGGTATGATCTTGGATTATTTGGTTCTTCGAAGCTCATCCTGGATTTGCTGTCATAGCAACAGGTCCGTAAGCTTAAACCTGCTCGGGAGCAGACTTATTTCATGTAAACCGGATTAGATTGCATCTTTTTAAGTGGAATTGATATTTAAAATCTATCCCAGCCAATGCTACTTTATTACAAGAGTACCCTACTAATCCAGGCGTTAATTTGAGTGGTGACAGCTATTATGGGAGTGGCTTGATGGAGCGCAAGAGATGCAGATAACTTGATCTTGACCCTTAAGAAACTTTAATTAATGCTGTCACATAACAAATCTGATTCAAATATAAAATTACATGAATTGCTAATTACAACATTGAAATAAAAATGGAAAGCCTGTGTAGATACTAGAAATCTTGAATATAAAAATTGGGAATCATGTCAAAAACAAAAAATATAATAACACATTTAATTTATCTATTATACATTTTTTGTAGTTTTGTTCACTTGGCTGTTTACTTAAAAAGGTCCATAAATTTGTCAAGTTTCGTCAGGTGTCTTTTTTAATTATATGATGTCATTACATTGCTGTCTTGCCGCCAGCCAATCGCTGCACTGCTGATCGTGGTTTCGAGTATCGATACATCTGCCCTTTACGGGGAACACGAGAACGCGCAGTAATCTTAGACATCTTAATCCAGATATTTTAATCAAATCCGCAAATTCGTTTGAAGAACCAAATTAGCCAGAGATCAGTAATCAGGATTAGAAGATCTGATATCTTTCAAATCATCTCAGTTGTGTTAAGCGAGGTACGCAGAATGGGCCCCAGGAGTCCCAGCGTGGCCTTTCTGTTTCCATTCAGAGCGAGTCTAAAACACACCCAGAGCATCATTCCAAGCCCACAGAGTGAGTCTGCTTCATAATGGGGCACTCAGCGTGCATGATCACATGGCTCTAGGTATCAAAAGAGCCCTGGGGAGTTTTAAAACACATTTTGGGTTCGTTGAGGGGGAAACCCATTGCTGAGTAGAATGTTTCGCTTTCTAAAGGCCTGTTGACACCTAGAATTAAAGGTGCCATAGAATGGAAAACTGTATTTACCTTGGCATAGTTGAATAATAACAGTTCTGTACATGGAAATGTCATACAGTGAGCCTCAAACACCATTGTTTCCTCCTCCTTATGTAAATCTCGTGCATGCAAAAGACCACTGAAAAACAGGCGAATCAGAACATAACACCGACTGTGACGTTACAGTCGGGATCACTAATAGTTACGCACCCAACATTTGCATATACCCGCCCATGTTCTAGATGCCCGCCGCCAGCCGAACCTGCACAGCCGAATCATCAGAAGTTCTGCAGGTATTGTGAAGAAACAAGTGAGGATAATAGAGGAAAATGGCAGATCATGGAAATAAATGTTATGTTCCAGGCTGTGCAGGGATGGGTTAGTGTCTGTATTCACAAAGGCACGGAAAACAAATATTGCGCGTTCTAATAAGTTATGCTGCAAATTATACTGCAAATTGCTTTTTGGTATAATATTATGAGTTATATTTATAATATTAAGATGTATATCATAAACACACTTGTAGCACAAATAATTGTACTGTTTTATGCACTTTATTTACAAACCCGATTCCAAAAAAAGTTGGGACACTGTACAAATTGTGAATAAAAACAGAATGCAATGATGTGGAAGTCATATTTTATTACCATATTCGACACTATAGCGAATAAACTGTGATAATGTAAGAAATGTTGAAGGTGTCTGAATAAATGTTGGTTTGACTGTATGCATTGAAGTGTGAGTCATTCAGTCCTGCATGTGTTTCAGAGTGTCTCTGTGTGTCTTGAGATGTGCCATTGTTTGTTCTCAGGTCAACGGGGTTTCGGTGGAGGGGAAGCAGCATGCTGAGGTGGTGGCCGCTATTAAAGCCGGGGGTGACAACACTTCACTCTTGGTCGTAGATCAAGACACAGATGCTTTCTTCAAGAAGTGTCGAGTGATGCCCACTGCAGAACACCTCACAGGTACAAACAAAACTCTTACCTGACACAAAATATAAAGTCAAACTCTTTTGTGGAAGAAGATTTCAGCAGGTTTTCCACTCTCACGCTGGCTCTAGGTGGCGCCTGACACAGAGTCATTGTCTGGCAGGGGTCACTCAGGCATGCGTGACTGCTTTCACTCTGGTCTCTCTCACTGCGCTGGTTTTGGGTTTCCAGCAATTTAGTTTGTCCGTCTCGTTGTGTCACTCAGTGCCAAGGATCTCCAGTGAAAGCGCAGTGCCAACAGCAGCCATGGAAACCAAGGGTGTGTGTGTTTGACACAACTAGATTAGTCATGAGTGAGTGGAGATGCAATGCTTACTCATTTTATTTACCGAGCATGCGTTTGGCGTCAGCACTAGTGGAAACTTTCCTTAGCTGCTATCGCACATTTTATCAGTTCCATCGTATACGGACTGAAAACGGGAGGACTGATCAGACGAATGCTTTCAGACGTCTCAGGTGTTGCTGTTCTCACTCAGAGTCATTTTATACTCATGACGAGTCTGTTTTCTGCCAGAAACACTCTCTTTATCTGAGTTTCGATGTGAATAGTTCTTTTCAGTTCACAGGCTGTGGGATTAGCTGACATAAAACTGGGAACATTGTCCCGGACAGTGGAAAGTGGAGTATAGACAACGCTATCTCACGACTAATTCGTATGTGTTTTACAAGGTGGCTAATATGTATGAATTCGTACGACCTCACTCGTGCAATTTTGTACGTTTTCTGTGAGGGGTAGGTTTAGGGGCGTGGTTAGGGGTGGTCATTCGTTCGAATTTGCCACCTCGCACAATATGTACGAATTACTGTGAGATCAGGTTGGAGTAGATCGTATATTTTTACATTTTGGATTTATTGTTATTAGTTATGTGTTGAATTTAAAGGTGCCATAGAATGGAAAACTGTATTTACCTTGGCATAGTTGAATACTAACAGTTCTGTACATGGAAATTACATACCGTGAGCCTCAAACACCATTGTTTCCTCCTTCTTATGTAAATCACGTGCATGCAAAAGACCACTGAAAAATAGGCGAATCAGAACATAACACCGACTGTGACGTTACAGTCGGGATCACTCATATTTACACCCCCTACATTTGCATATACCCGCCCATGTTCTATGCCAGCCGCCAGCCGAACCTGCACAACCGAATCATCAGAAGTTCTGCAGGTATTGTGAAGAAACAAGTGAGGATAATAGAGGAAAATGGCAGATCATGGAAATAAATGTTATGTTCCAGGCTGTGCAGGGATGGGTTGGTGTCTGTATTCACAAAGGCACGGAAAACAAATATTGCGCGTTCTAATAAAATAACGTGAGCCACTAAAGGGACATGTTAGCTGCTTGCTAGCGGTAGCCTGTTACATCCACCGTACATAAGATTTCACTTAGCACATAAACAGAGTAAGGAGAGATGACTGAGGATGATGGCGAATGATTTACAGATCCTGAGCACCACTGACAAGCATCTGATCTTGTAAAATGTGTGGTAAGTACTGCCGCTGTAGTTTAAACGGAGCACGTGCGATCGCAAATCTCGAAAGTTAAAGTATAACGCGGTCGTGCATTCGAAAGCAGTTTCAATGCCCCACATATTAATAGCGGCTCCCTGATGTCCGCATTTTATATACAGTATAATTACCCAACGATATAACTGAGAGAGAAAGTATTGAAATATATATTTTCCCAGTGTTTCCTTCCTGCTGTGTGAGCTACTGAAATGAGCCGCACTGTGAAACAGCCAATCAGAGCAGAGCTCAACATTGAGCCACACTGTGAAACAGCCAATCAGAGCAGAGCTCAACATTGAGCCACACTGTGAAACAGCCAATCAGAGCAGAGCTTAACATTATTATTCATGACCCTTCCAAATAAGGTAAAAACAGACCATTTCATTCTAGGGAAAAATCCTATGGTTGTAAATTGAGATTTTTTGCCCTTACCTAAGCTAACTTGATTTGCGTTGTTCACTAACTTGTAGGGATAAAACAGATCGTAGTTGATCGTTTGCACTTGTTTCTAAGTCTTGCTGATTTAAGCATTCAAGTGTTTTAAACCATTCACGCGCATTCGGAGCTGCGCGCACTCATTCAAAGCACGCACAGAGAGCCGCGTTTCAGACAATGCGCGTACATAGAATTGATTCCTCTTTCGTGTATCCTTGCTTCTGAATGAACACATACACACAAAATTATCTCAAAATTGTCTCTGCAAGTATTCTCGTAAACACAGTCGGTTATGTCTTAAGTGAACGTAAACAGTGGAGAAAGAAATCTCAAGTGCATCATTATATTGGATCCGTGCATTCGGTCTTAAAGGGGCAGCAGCCTATTAACACCCGCTGTTCCATTAGCGCCACCTGCTGTCAGAAAGTGACATTTGCATCTCAATCACAAAGCTAAAATCAGACCATTCTGTTTTTGCTTCAAATTTCGCAATTATACAATCAAATTGCAATCTAAATAACATGTATTTAGCATCTTTGTTTGGATCGTGATTAAAATGCAGTGGTTGCCTCTGATTTTAAAGGGGAAAAGCACAGCCAAAGCATTAGTTTGTTTATATTTATTTTTTTTATTTGCATTATTTAATTATTTGATTTGGGATTTGTTTAAAAATTTTAATTTAGTTTTATTATTTGACATATTTCAATTTCACAAAGAAATGTGCTAAATTTTATTGGAGAAATAATAAAAGGACACCTTTTAATTTATAATTTGTCTTAAATCTCATTTTGTTAAAAATAAAAATTGTGAGAAAATTGTATTGTGAATCAGTATCGTGAATCGCATCGCATCGTGAGTTGAGGGAATCGTTACATCCCTATATGCTACTAGTTTTTGCTGTGGGATCAAATAAGTATTCTGTTATTTAAATAATAAAGAACCATTTTTTTTGCTCATCTGCAAAATGACCCGATCTGTTACTCAAAATCGGATATGATAATGCAATATGATCCGAGCCGTGGGTTTTGTGATCCGTTGCACCCCTACTCTCTTGACTTGTTATTTGAAGAAAAAAAGCGATCACTGAAGTTTTAAATCATGCTGATTTGTCCGCAGTGAAGTTCAGCTGATGTCTTTCTTTGTTTATTCATTTTGGGCTACCAAAATCTGAAGAATGTCTGCCCGAAGGGCTACCAGGGATTTTGACATTTTGCGAGCCCTGGTATAAATGCATTCTATGGCACCGTTAAAAGCATCACAAATTAAAGATCTATTCACTAAGAGAGAAATAAAAAGGCACTCTGGTTAGTCTGGTTAGCATTATTTCTGTACAAACACTCTCTTACTTTAACAGTGGCACACAACAGCTTGAACATCAGCTGATATTTTGGTCGCAGCATTATTTTTATAAAATGAAGGGGAAAACCTCATTCTAATGAATTGAACAATCTCATCTTATTTGTTTTGTCTTTGCCTATGAATGTGATTTTCTGGATTTTTTTTCTCATTTTGTCTCTCATAGTTGAGGTATACCTATGATGAAAATTACAGGCCTCTCTCATCTTTTTAAGTGGGAGAACTTGCACAATTGGTGGCTGACTAAATACTTTTTTTCCCCACTGTATGTGGTGCCATTTGTGTCCAGTTTATCTATTTAAAGCAAAAGTTCACCCAAAAAGGAAAGTCTGTCATCATACTGTATATTCATCATCATGGCTTTATTCTCTCTGTGAATATGCATAAGCAAAAGCATAAGCATGTTGAATCTGTATAGAGGTGGATTCAGAAGTCATATTTACAAAAGGTGTTGGACATCGTATGCAGTAGTGAACGTCTCATTGCATTTGTGTCCAGTGATTGTGATGAAATGCGATTGTAGAATCACCTCTGCATTTGTGTATTTGAGTTTTATATTAGTTAGTCTGGGCATCATTAACTTGGACAGACTCATTTTGTCAGTCTATAGAGTTTCATTTTCTTCTTTTCTAATGTGCCACTAACAATAGATAGTCACGATATGATGCATATTAAAATGTATATTGTGCATACGTTGCCAGAGTTTTTGTTTGTTTCTTCTTGAGGATTTAATAACAGATAGGGCACTTTGTATTTGTGCAACTATGCTACAGTAACATTCATCTCAACATTGTTTTAAAAAAAGCATGGCTCTTTGGAGAGTTAACATTATTGCACAATAGATTATTCGAGATATTGAGTGCATCCAGATATGTCTACAGACACACACACCTGAACTACTGTGCAGTGTTGAGTTTCATGAAGAAGAGCCTGAAGCACCATATCAGAATGATCTCAAACGTCGCAGGGCGATGGATCAGAGACCCTGACACCAGTGACCTCACAGATGGAGGGCGTGAGAGGGAGGAAAAGGGAGTGTTGTACACACAGAGGCCTGAACAAACAGCCGAGGATCAGAAATTCCTCAAACAGTGCGCCGTGGGCCGGATGTTCTCGCTCCAGCAGAGCCGGGTGTGGTGGGATCTGTAAACACTGCTCTTTGATACGGGCTGATAGAGCTTCATATTACAGTACCACCACACCACTGTAACCCAGATCTCATCCAGAGTATAGTTTGTTTATGTTGAAAAATGTGTATACAGACTACTGATTAAAAGTTTTGAATAAGTGATTTTTTTTTTTTATGTTTTGGAAAAAAAATATTTTATGCTTACCAAGGCTTTTATTTGATGAAAAATACAGTAAAAACAGTAATATTTTGAAATATTATTACAATTTCAAATAACTGTTTTTTATGCGAATATATTGTAAAATGTAATGTATTTCTGTGATGCGCAGCTGTATTTTTAGCATCATTACTCCAGTCTTCAGTGTCACATGATCTTTCAGAAATCATTCTAATATAATGATGCTCAGTTATTGTCAATTATTAGTGACTGCTTATTAACAATTAAAATCGTATTATTATCATTGTTAAAAACAGTTCAATGTTATAAAGAATATAAATGTCTTTACTCTCACATTTAATCAAGTTGAAGTGTCCTTGCTGAATATATACAGCACAATATTGATAATAATCAGAAATGTTTCTCGAGCAGCAGATCAGCATATTATACTGATTTCTGAAGATCATGTGACACTGAAGACTGGAGTAATGATGCTGACAATTCAGTATATTCACAGTAATTATTTCAAACCAGTATTTTAAACCTATTTTCCTTTTCGTTTCAGTGACCAATAAGAAACCAGCGCAGGTGTTCCTCACGAAGGTGAAGCAGTTTGAAGGCTCCTCGTCTTTCGTCAGGAGATCACAGTGGTCCATCAGTCAGCTGCGGCAGGTCAACGGCATCGACTCCGTCCGAGTGAGTAGATGGGCTCTTGCTCCTTCAGATGCTGTGTTCTGTTGGATGGCATTAATCTTTGACTGCTTCTCGTCATCCTAAAATGTTCAGGATTGCCCAGAGTTTGACTTGATATTTGAGAACGGATCCGACCAGTGGACTGCGGGTTCAGCTGGAGAGAAGTGCGGGTTTGTCCAGGTCCTGCATCACACATGTCAGCGGTTCATCCCTGAAAGAAAACCAGAGTTCATCAACTGCCACCCCAAACTGCTGGGAGGTGAGACGTCCCGTTCAAGCGTACCGTGCACCCTCTCTTTCACTATACACTACATGTTTTTTTTGTTTTTTAAAAATAATGGGGCACAACATGTTTTGAAGGAAGAAGGGTTAAATTATTGTTGTTGTCAAAGACTTTATATGTGCAATTTACTTTGTAGTATATTTTTGATAATACCTAAATTTAATTTAATGAATGAATGAAGGTCTATTATATGCATTTGGCTCATAATTTTATATAGTGGCTTTTGAAACTATTGTACTATTATTGCACTACTATACTGTAGTAACAAAAACATAACTTTTTAAAATGTTGCTTTCTGTTTTCTTGTTTTGATGTTCGATTATTGCTAGAAAATAATGTAATCATATAAATCTGGTTTTCAAGCTATATTAAAGGTCGGAAATTTTGACCACTCATATAATATTTTTCCTAGTTGCGAGCTATCTGGTTGTGTAAAGTTCTTTATTGTTCCACTGTATTGTCTGCAGTACAGCAAATCTGTGTAGTTCCTCTAATCATGAAAAGTTTGTTACTTTTAGTTTTCTGTGTCTTTCTGTGTCTAAGGACATGATCAATGGAGGCTTTTCTTTTACTATAATTACCCTCATACTCACTTTATTTCAGATACTTTCTGTTTGTTGACGTATTACTAGATGTAATTTAGAGATGTAACAATACATTAATTTTCTGAATGCAACCCTGCTTATGCAACTACATTAATCTTGACATATGACTTTTAAATAATCAGTTGTGTTAGTCAGTAATCAATTTAAAATGCCAAAAGATTCTCATTTTAAGTAGCTAACAATAATAGCTTTAAAGGTCCCATATTTTACACCTTTTTGGAGTTTTATTTGAGGTTTTGATGTCCTTAAGAATATATATTTGCGGTACAAGTACCAAAAACCATCTCAATATATTTGACTGGACAGAAACGATCGTCAAAAACGCTCGCGTTTGCAGCGCACACTTCTTATCAGAAAAGGTTCAATAAAGTATTGTCTTTTGTTGTTATGGGCGCGTCTACAGATTTCTTGCCATCATCATGACTAGATAGACACGGTGAGTTTGTCTTTACTATACAGGTTAGATGTGATCCACCTCATAGTAACAAGTTTCGTGGTTAAAGTTAACCTTTTCGACATGTTTCCATGTTGTTGTTGTTGCTCAGCAATGGCATGGAGGTGATGTTGTCTGGGGGTGTGGCTAAAGGAGAGTGGGACGGTGGGCGGTGCTCGGGGTGGTGACTGAAGGCGGTGACTGTGTAGTTCTGACGTCACCTTTTTACGGAAGTCACAATGGTTCGTGAAAAATCACAGCTACTTTATGCAGGCTGTGTGCATCTGTCTGTGGATTAACTGTTTTGAAACTTATATGGTAGTTACATAGCACCTAGACCTCAGTTATCATGAAAAAAGCCAGGAAATTTCAGTTTTGACAATACGGGACCTTTAAATAAATTTGTTTACATTAGGTGCTATACAGGATTGCACCTGTTTTTTTTCTTCTGCCGCTCTCTTTGTAAAAAAACTTTTTTTTTAAGGCACGGGCATTGATGTGAGTTATATCTGTAGATTATTCGCATATTTGTTTAATCAGAACATGCTCTGCATTGCAGCAGCACTGATGCGAGCGCAGACAGTTCACGTTTGTATGCTACAATTAAAGTGTTGGTATGTCGAGGAAGGTGCTGATGCTATTTTAACTGTATCCTGGGGGAAGAAGCTCCCTCCTTCTCGTCCCAGCTGCCACTTATTCCTCCCACGTAATAAATAACAGCTTTTAGTGTTGCTTCTTGTCTTTATTCTTTTAGTGGCAGTCTGACTCAGCGACAGGACGGTCTGTGTTATTGTGGGAAGTAGAGTCTCGGTTCCTGAGGGTCAGATGCCTGGCAGGACTCCGTGAAGCTGAGCAAACATGAATACACCTGATTGTGAGCTTAAAGAGATATAATGCTTAAAATGGTATATAATGGTTGTTAGTCACAATCTAGCTCATATTTTCAATCATTTCTTACAAGGATTGTATTTCCTAACCTTTAACATCCATGGAACTTTTCCATTGAACAAAAGGTTCTTTATAGTGGGAAATCATTCTTTAGATTATTCAAATCTTCTTTACACTAAGAAGCAAAAATCATTCTTTTTAAGAACGGATCATTGAAAGGCTCTGGGGGAAATAAAAATTTATTTATTAATGCTTGAAAATGTCTGTATAGTTTTAGTGTTTTTATTTTATTTTATTTTTTAAAGTTATTTTAGTACTTCAACTTTGTTGCCTTGACGACTTGAAATAAAATGTTTAATAAAATGTTTAAATGTTTATTTTATTTCAAGTAATGAACATGTTTTTATGGTTTATGAAGTAATTTCAACGTTGAAATGTAACCCAACACAACATATTATTAATGCATGGGCATATGGCAACAGTTTTAGCATATGTCAACACTCGTCACTCAGTAGTTAATGATAATAAGGCAGTGAAAGCGAGGAGATGGCTCATGTGCGGCTGAAGAAGACCGAGTCTCTCTGGCCCCTCCGGTCTAAGTCTCACACCCGTGCAAAACAAATAGCATGAAGCTGCTCAGGTGTGGGACGCAAACCGCGGGGATTCCTGTCACCGCTGGATCAGCTTCATTCTCAAAACGCCATGGACAGACGCTGGATGGAATAAATGACATGCTCAAATGGGCATTTGAACAGTTCAGCACATCTTGTAATGGAAAATCTTGTGCCACCATGTTTTTTCCACCATTATGATGTGATTTTCAGGATAATTTCTGTCTGCATGATTTTTAGCTTGGCATTGTGCTGTATCAAGATTGATATTTTGTCAGTAAAGGTGACTGCATACTGCATTTGTCAGTGGTAAAGCACCAATTTGTGTCTGTAATGTTAAGTGCACTTGTACTGTACTTAAAATCTAAAAAAAAGTATATTAAACATTTTTTTGCAGATATTAAAGATTTCATAATATCAATGAAATAAAAGGCCACTTAAGCTTTAAAGTGTTTACAGAGAGACTTGTTTCTTAACACACTTAAGTACACTTTTAAAAAGTGCACTTTGTCATAATTGCCAAATTAAAAGTTTTACTTTAAAGTACATTTTAAGCCATGTTTTATTGGTGTTGACTAACTTTGGCTATAGTGTGTTATTCGATATTACTTTTAAAGTTAATATATTTTAAATGTACTAAAGTGGCAACTACATTAACTTCATCAAAGCAACTTCGTGTAATTATGAATATAGTTAAATACATAAAGGTTTCAATAGAAATGCCTTTAAATTATATTTTTAGTTTGCCATAAATGCTTCATTCAGCAGTAACTTTAACCATATTTCAAAGACAATGGATGTAATTATGAAATATTAAAGTCCTACTTAAGTGGGTCAAAAAGCACTCTAAAGATCAACTCGGTACATTTAATATAAATGTAAACTTTAATACATTTTCATTTAATTGTAAATAACATGCAGCTAAGCCTCCCCAAAAAATTGCTTTCAGTTCCCACTTAAGTATATTATTTCCGTAATAAGTGTACTTCTTTTTCACAAGGCATTGTGTGGAGGTGCTTTCCTCACGCCGTCTCTCTCTCTGTGTGTGTGTGTGTGTGTGTGTAGGGAACAGCATCCTGCACGAGGCAGCAGACAGTGTGAGCAGCGCGGTGCAGAAGGCCAGTCAGGCGCTGAACGAGCGCGGCGAGAGACTGGGACGCGTGGAGGAGAAGACGGGCGAGATGATGAACAGCGCCCAGCATTTTGCCGACACTGCACACAAGGTGAAGTGTGCCACATGTCTGTCTTTACTCTTTGCCAGTTTCTGCAGATTTTACTCCAGTGAAAAAGCATCTGTGTTGCTCTGCTGCATTCATGTGGCGACTGCATGAAAGAGACACACCTACAGTAACAGTACTGTTCAACACTTTGGGCTCAGTAGGATTTTTAAAATGTTTTTGAAGATTTTCTGCTCACCAAGGCTGTATTTATTTGCTCATAAAAACAGTAATATTGTGAAATTTTATTATAGTTTTAAATAACTATTTTCTATGTGAATATCTGTTAAACTGTAATGTATTTCTGTGATGTGCAGCTGTATTTTTAGCATCATTGCTCCAGTCTTCAGTGTCACATGATCTTCAGAAATCAGTATAATATGCTGATCTGCTGCTCGAGAAACATTTCTGATTATTATCAATGTTGAAAACAGATGTGCAGATTAATATTTTTGTGAAAACCTAAATACATTTTTTTTTCAGGACATTATAAATATAACATTGAAAGCATAACATTATAATGTTTTAATTGTAATGTAATGTTAACATTAATATGTTTTTACTGTCACTTTTGATCAATTAAATGCATCCTTGTTGAATAAAAGTATTGAAAAGTATTTTATAAAATACTTTTGAAACGTAGTGAACAAGCATGCAAGGGACAGGAGATTATGCATGTTTTTTTTTTTTTAACATTTTGTGCTGTGTTTGTACAGTAGATTAGCAGTTTGATGATTAACAGTCTCTCTCTCTCTCTCTCTCTCTCTTCAGCTTGCCATGAAGCACAAGTGTTAAGCCTTTGCCGTATTTTTGGAGAATCTGGTACAAATTCCTCACCCCCGCTCAACCTCTGCTGTCAGAGAGCGTTACGGGACGTGCATGAAGGATCATATGAAGGACAGTGTGTATCAACATGGCTGTAGCCTTGAAAAGATCATGCCTCCTCTACACATGGATTGTATTTGTGGTCATTGTAAGCTTAAACAAAGCCTTATTTCTGTGTCCTCAGTCTATGACAGACCTGTATTATCATTTTAAATTCTTAAAAAAGATGTAAAATAGTTCCAAGGTTCAAAAGCCTGCTGATAGATTCTAGATTGTTTTAACATAATGATTGTTTGATCAGTGCCATCATAAAAGAACTTTAGTGAAATTTTAAGAAATATGTTTTTTGTAAAAATCCATCTAAGGGTTTTGTGTAGAAAAAAATCTCTAAACTTGTTTTTTGACATCATTTTGTTTCTTCATGTCACCATGTGCAAAAAAAGGCAGATTTTTGCAATTCTTTTGCTGATTTTGTTTTGTTTTGTTTACTAAAATAAAGTTCTAAAAGGCTAATTTTAATGGCGCAGTGACCCACATTTGAAATAATATAGCCTGATGCGTAGAAAAATCTACAGAACTGTCCTGAGAAAAGACAAGATTCACATGCTAGACATCACACCGTGAGATGTGTTACGCTGCAGTTCAGGAAGGGTTGTGTCTTAACTGGATGAGAGGAGGCGGTGAGGAGATGCAGCCGATCCGGTCAGTCGAAGAAAACATCATGCAGCTATGGTCAGTGCTGGGGAAACTTACTTTTAAAAGTAATGCATTGCGTTACTCCATTAAAAAAGTAACTAAATACGTTACTTAGTTACTTTTTATGGAAAGTAATGCGTTACGTTACTTTTGCGTCACTTTTTAAATCTGGACAGGGCTTGCTTGTTTGTTTTTAAAATAAAAAAGTTATATTTTTGGCAAATATAAAAGCTTTTCACACCAAAAGTGAAATGAATGCGCCTCAGGCTGAAGGGAAAGTACATTTACATCCATACAGTAGAATGCAGAAGAAGACATTTCAACACACTTCAGCAATAAACAAAGACACACAAATGTTTGTCTAGAGTAATTTGGGCTTATTAGTATGATTGAACTGGATCAGAAGCAAAGACATTGGTTAATAGAATGGGATTAAATACATAAAGCATATTTGTGTTTTAACATTTAATTATTGCAGGCTTGCGTCATATTCTGAGTTGCATTATTTTTATTCATTTTGAGGAATACTGAATCTGTGTTTGTTTGTTTTGTGTGAGTGAGATGAATTAATGCATATTCATATTTATTTTAGAACTACAGTAACATCTGATTTCTCTCAACACGGGGACAGCAGAGCTGTCAGTCAATAAACTGGAATAAAAAAGTAACTTGCATTACTTATTTGAAAAAATAACTCAGATATTCTCTTGTAAATTAAAAAGTAATGCGTTACTTTACTAGTTATTTGAAAAAGTAATCTGATTACGTAACTCGCGCTACCTGTAATGCGTTACCCCCAACACTGGCTATGGTTAAACTAGTCTACATAGCTTTAATTTTTAATTCCACTTACTTCAGCGTACCTTCAAGTACCTAGTGTCCCTGCAACAGTTTGAAGAAAAAAACTATCGAACAGCTTTCAGTTCCCCATACAGCTCTGGAACCAGTCAGAGCCGTACACTCACTGCAAATATGTACAACATAAACTGACAGTGTTTTGGGGAATATTGCAGGTCTCTGAGGAGCATAAAAAAATTAGCTCCTTTTTCAGTTTATTTTTTCTTCAAACTTTAGTCAAAATATATGCAGCTATTAAAACAACTTTAATTCCTGCTTTGTGTTTTTCTTGAATTTTCAGTCATCTTTTGGCTTTTATAAGCATATTTGGTGTAACATGACTGTTTACACATAACACATAATGCATTGAAGTCATTTAAAGTATTACAATTTAATCTGGTCAAGTTAATTTCTGAAGCATTTTAAGCAGATTTTGTTTCGAGGAACCTTTGAGGAAAAAGCATATGACTTATACTTTGTTGTATTTTGCAACGTTACTTTTCCATTTGATTGTTTGCTAATAGATTATGAAACTGTATAGTGCTCAGATTTGTTTTGCATTTAATAATCAAATCATTGAGAATCATTCACAATAAATATGCATAATCATATCTGTGCATAGAACCCTGCCTAAAAATTGCATTCCGAGCACTGCTTTTCTTCTGTCATTTGTGACATGATTTATAGCTTCTTTTCTGTTAAGTGGCATCTGCAGTCATATGGTTTGTTTTATGGATGTTGAGAAGAGCTCTGATGTACTGATGTCTGACTGCGTGGCTGGGGAATACTGCCAGAGACTGGCGTCATCGTCAGAGAAAACTGATGAATTATGAAATTGTCATGGCCTAGATGTTCATGTTTTTCATGTTACGCTTTCATGATGAAAAACAATCCCTGTTTGCAGTGATCTAACCACATTTTTGAGAATGTAGAATAGCGTTATCCTTGTCACTCAGCTGTAAGTCACTTTTTTTATTCAAAGGGAATATTAAGATATTGTTTATGCTTTAATAAAACGTGCCTGTGCTACCGTGTGGTAAATGGAATAATGAATGATAATAAATGACGTCATCACATCTCTTTGCTCATTTTGATGCAAGGAGGCATATTTGGGATTATGTGATATCAAAATGTGTGGTCTTTTTCCCAGCAGCTCCTTTCTTTCTTTCTTTTTTTGCATTAACAAACCGGAATTTCAGTTCGCTACATCACGGGTCCTCAACTCTGGCCCTCTAGATCCACTTTCCTGCAGAGATTCGCTCCAAGCTGGATTAAACACAGCTGCCTGCAACTTTCTAGTGATCCTGAAGACCTTGATGAGCTTGTTCAGGTGTGTTTGATTAGGGTTGCAGGAAAGTTGAGGACCCCCTGGGATACATTATCCCTCAATGGACTGATAAAATCAACTGTCAAATTTAGATTATTAGAATATAAAATAAGCATGTGATTAGGGACAGTTGTACAGGCATGGTGATGGTAAAAAAAATAGTACTAACTTCAGGTGGCGGAGGTATGGCAGAGTGACTAGACTTGGTCGCTTTAGTCAGCCCACGGTCTCATCTGTCTGCCCTCGTATCCCCAGTACATTAAGGTTGGATGTCGTAGTGCAGATGTGGCCGAGGCTACGTCTGCTTCTAAGAGCCTATGGCCCTGCTTTATTTGAGACCCAAGATGGCTCAGACCGCATTTCTCACTGGACGGCTTCCATGGGGTTTTTTCTCATTTGGAAAATCTCCTTGTGTGGGCGGAGCTTGGTTCTACCACCAACCAGTTGAGATCCCGATGGTTTCTGCCCCTGATCTCATGAAATCTGGTCTCTCGACCAAGGTCACGGAGACCATTCGGAGTGGCGGTTCTCTCTATCAGTGAGGTTATGGGTGTTGCAGGCATGCCTGTACGTCTTCCTTCAGACAGTTAGAATCTGGAGACTCCACGAAGTAGGTGCCCTTTTATGGTCTTGATGACATATGACTGCCGTCAGCCAATGAAATTGGCATGTATTCACACAAACTCCTGACACATTCCCGTAGCGTTAACACCAGGACGCAGCATCTCCTTCCCTTCTTAGGCAACCATGTTATATCTGTAACACTGAGACATTTCTTGGGGGAATGCAATACTTTGCCAGAGATCATTTTTTCCTTTTCATCTCCTTTTTTTTCCTGTCAACATGTCCCTTTAGGGTCTCCATAAAGTTAACATGTTTTATTGTTTTAATTCTATTATAATTATTATACATCCAGCTTATATGACATAATGATAAATAAAAGATTGCATGGAATATTTAAAACATTTACTTCAAAATGATGGAAAACAGCTGACCAGTTATAGGACGTAGTAAGACTTACAATTTCCCTTGTGCATTCATATACATTTTACTGGCTGTAATGTGGCTGTAAAGTCTCCATCAAACACACATTCATTGCTGTACTCATCTTTTCCCCAGTTATGGAATGACTGCAGCTTTGGACACAGTTTGCCGTTGTTATGACACTGAAAAGAACTGGTGTCTGTAAAGTCTGACGTTTGATTATTTAAAGAGTCATTCTAAAGACATGGGACTTTACAGAGATGAATGCTTTTGGACAGATTGTGAAACTTATAGCAGGTAAGTATTATTAACAATATGTTCCAGATGTGCATCTACATTTATTGAAAGCAGTCTTTCAAAAGCTGCTTGGTTGAGAATTGAATTGCACAATGCAGCAGCATCCTGGATCTGCATCCTCAGACCTCAACAACTTAGAATAATAGATTTATTGCAAGAAATATTGGTCTTTAATGTTCTTGCATGATTGATCTGTGTGCTTTTGTGACACATAAAGGTCTTTCCCTATATTATTAAAAAGTGTGCTGTAAGGGATTGTTCGTGTGTGTGCATCGAGGACGGGCCGTGCTGAAGTCACCTTTGAGCTCTACCCAGAGTGATTTGGCAGATGTGAGATGTGACGCAGCGGTGAGCAGCTGCCATCTCTATATCTGGCTCAGGACCCTGCTCATGCCTTTGGCTTCCTGTTGAGTGCAAAGTCAGCCGTGCTGGAGTAATCATTAATGATCTGCACACACTACACTGCTGTCTGTCTGCAGCAGCAAACACAATACCTGTGTGTGTGTGTGTGTGTGTGTGTGTGTGAGAGAGAGAGAGAAAGAGACAGAGAGAAGTAGGAATTTAGAGATGACAAAAACCAAACACATACAACCCAGTTTAGATCAGGTTCAGTTGGTTCACAGAGCTCTTTATAACCATTTACAACTCCGGGTTTGAATAATAATCATATGAAACATGGATAGAGTCAGTGGTTTTCACTGAAAAATGTCTATATATTCTAAAGTTTTTATTTATATTAATTTAAATTTTAAATTGAATATTTATTATCAAAATATACAGTAATTGTCTATAACTTGTGTGTGCTTACGCATTAATAATGCACTCTAAAAAATGCTGGGTTGTTTCAATCCAACTTTGGGGCAAATATGGACTAACCCAACTTTTGGGTTAAAATTTTGATTTAAAAATGTAACCCAACAGCTGGGTTAATCCATATTTGACCCAAAGTTGGATTGAAACGTAGGAATTTAGAGATGACAAAAACCAAACACATACAACCCAGTTTAGATCAGGTTCAGTTGGTTCACAGAGCTCTTTATAACCATTTACAACTCCGGGTTTGAATAATAATCATATGAAACATGGATAGAGTCAGTGGTTTTCACTGAAAAATGTCTATATATTCAAAAGTTTTTATTTATATTAATTTAAATTTTAAATTGAATATTTATTATCAAAATATACAGTAATTGTCTATAACTTGTGTGTGCTTACGCATTAATAATGCACTCTAAAAAATGCTGGGTTGTTTCAATCCAACTTTGGGGCAAATATGGACTAACCCAACTTTTGGGTTAAAATTTTGATTTAAAAATGTAACCCAACAGCTGGGTTAATCCATATTTGACCCAAAGTTGGATTGAAACGACCCAAAGTTGGATTGAAACAACCCAGCATTTTTTAGAGTGCTCTATAATATATATATATATAAATAAACATATAATATACATCTAAAATAAATATAATAATTAGCTGCAAAAGCCTGGCAATTTCTCTAAAATGCTTTCAGTGTGAACTGCATTAATTTGGAGCAAAAGATTCAGGAGAAGTGACTTTGTGACTATCTGTGTCAGATAATGTCACTTTGTTTACAGCTGATTGGTCCAGTTTTGGTTACCAAGAACAAAGCTGCATTTTGATGGCTGTATACCAACATCTAACTTAGCTACCACAATCTGCTTTGTTCTTTATATAGAAGATACTGATAATGGGCCGAGCCGTGGCTATTAAACATATAGACAGTGTTCCTCACACAAACCCTAAACACCATCAAAGTAGAACACATAACACTGAAATAATGCTCGAAACAACATACAATGCATCAAAAACCTGAACGTGCATAACTAATGACAGATAAGAAGAAACAATACTGTTTAAATCAAATGTAATGCATCACTCACCTAGAAATATCTAAGATAATTCATCCTTTCTACTTTTTTTTTTTTACTGTAAGGTAACCTACAGTTAATTCTACACATTTTACATTACAATTTGTATTATTGTTTAAGAGATGTCATATTCAAGGCAGTGGGAATGGGGTACCAACATTGACAGATTTCCTGATTTCGCCATATTTATATCATATCATATAGTATACCATACAGTACAATAAGACAGCTGTTTTTAAAAAGTTAAATTTAAATATGCAAATTATGTCTAACTTAATATGCACGACTTTGCATACATTTCAAGAACAGAAACCTGAACATTGGATAAAGCCAGGTTTATTTTGTTGACATGTTAGATTTTTTTTTTCTATCACGAATGACTGTCACCAGCCGGAAAATAAATAAATAAATACAATTTCAGCTTGGAATAAAGAGGTGTATAAATCAGCGCAATGATGAACAAATCCCTTTATAAAAAGCAGAATGTAGATAGGAATGAAACAAAGTTTAGTGTGTGTATAGTAAGTGCTGCTGAAGTGAAGATTACAAAACAATGGTTTTGCTTGAAGTGTCTTGCCTTAAAAAGCAAATGCAGGATATCACTAGCGTGCATGTTTCTGGGGTTTGATGCATTAATATAGCTGTTGCATGTCTGGTATGTCTCCAGTGACAGTGACGGATGGACACAGGGACTGGTGTGGAGCAGCGGTGCTGGATGTGTGTTTTAGCTGCTCAGTTACAGATTTCTCCTGTATGCGAGGCCATGTGAACAGACTGTATAACAGCCCTACTGACTCTTAAACATGATTGATCACACTGTTCCTCTGTAGATGCAGGAGATGCACTTGACCTTGCTGGTGGACTATAAGCATCTTTACTCTCAGGGCTGTTCGGCAAAAGACACTATGTTCAGTATGTTACAGTTTTGTCGTTAAAGTCGGCATTAAATGAAAATTCACCTTATCTGTTTTCGAAATGCATATTATAGATCTAATTATGAACAATTCAATCTTGCGTTTTTTTGTTTGTTTTCATTTTGACCTGCAATTTTTCATCAACATGTCATTTTGGTCATTAAATGTCATCTGGGTTGCAAAAAAATAACAAAATAAAAGTGAGATATAAACTCGTAATTGTGAGTTAAAAAGCACAATTACTTTTTTTTTTAACCAAGCTTGACTTTTTCCTTGCAATTGTGAGCTTATATCTTATAGCTTATAATTCAGACTTTTCTTCTCAGACTTGCAAGACGGAAAATTTGAATTGTGAGACAAAGATGTCCAGTTATTTTGTCCTCTTAAGTCCTGCCCTTGCAAGCTCATCTTACGCTCATCTGCCTCCACTTTTGACAGCCATGACCACATCTCAACAGCCAATCATCAAAGGATTCATAGAAGCAAGCCCTGCCTTACATTTAGCTTTTTTCAACAATCGGTGCATCATGGATGTACAGCAATGTCAATATAAAATGTTACTTCCGAGATGTGACATATTTCAAAGAAATGAAGGACATGACTTGATTTTATGACTGATTATATGATTTGATGGTGGTCTTTAAAAAAAAAAAATTATATTATTGTAGTGACGTTTAAAACGCTGAAGGTAAACAAAATTAAATGACTCTGTAACTACTGACAATATTTTAATAAGGTTTCAATACCTACATCTGCAGCCTGAATCAAAGAATGACTGACTGATGATGTTATATGAAATAATAGCTCACACTGATTAATAGCTCATTTTAGAGGTGGAGCAAGTTATTACACTATGAATGATGGATTATGAAGTCAAGACATTTTTATTTTGAATAACATGCACAGATAAATCATTCACATGGAACATGTTAAGTAATTAGGGTGAGTCCTGATTTCATGTTGACTTTAACATACAGCACAGCAAGTAAAATCTTTGTGCTTTTGTTTCTCTGTGCTTCTGTTTTTCATCACGCAGGGGCAGCAGTGCTCAAGAAAACAGCTTTCACAAGCGTTCAGCAGGTCTCATGGCACCAGTGTAGGAAAGATCACAGGGTGCAGAAATGAGCTGAGCTGGTTCATCTCGCCTCTGCAGTATCGCTTTCAAGTCAGCTTTCCTGCACAATTGTATGTCTCCGGATTTTTTCTTTTGCAAAGTTAAAAAATCTCTATGAGCTTTAACCCTCTAGTCTGTCTGTTCTATTGAATCATTTTTCATTTCCTTTTGTAATATATATGACCATTATCATGACATTTTACAATTGTACATTTTTTTCATGCCAAACTTGCCGAAGATGTCTTTAAGAAAATGTTTTTTTTTTGCATTGACATATGTTTTATACAATAGGATGTTAGGATGGTACATATCAGAAGGCTTGTACTCGAGCATTGAAATATTGAATAATCCTATAGATTATTGTTTTGCTGGATAGCTCAGTCCCATGAGCCCCTGCTGGTAGATGCCATAACTACAGCATTATGCTGGCAGCAAACCTGTTTCTCCAATGATGACTATACTTCTTCTTTTTTTATATTTTTTGGAAGATGAGCACAACAATACACCTGAGCAGAATGACAAGATTTTCAAGACATATTTTTTTTTACAGATTTTGTGTTCTGGACAAAAAATTTAATGCAAGATGATCGACCAGCACGGATCAGCTCTAGGCATGACGAAGCGGATATCGTCCTCTTTTGGAAGGCCAAACAAAGTAGTTTCGCTTTCACAACGAAGCACACAGCGTCTTCACGACATGGCTGCAGCGTCAACGAAACTACAGCAGGAATAAAAGTTACGCCTTCTTTCTTTGCGTGAACATTTGGGCGGTGTTATGCAAATCTTCCCACATAGTGATGTAGACATGTGGGGGCGTGTTAGAACGAGGCGTTTTAGGTAGGCGTGGTTGACTCTTAACTTTTATAAAGAATATCTCTTTGGATTTGAGACTTTAGTCTTTGCAACTTTACAGATCTTCTTTATGCACCAAGAGCTTGTAACACTCCAAAGAGAAAGGAAAACTTGAAATCGCATCATATGACCCCTTTAATATGTTCGGGCAGCTTTCCTGGAAGACAAAGACTTAAAATTTTGAATGTGTTTGTTTGTAACATTGATTTTCTAACAGTACAGTAGCACATCAATGACATTTAAGATAACAGACATAAGCTAGAAACAACTAAACTCAAATCTTGATTTCATTGGGTCTTTAAAGACCCATTTCATCAAATATGTTTAACAGAAAAAATTCATAAGAACATTAAGCCAAAAATATATATATATACAGTATGTATAATAACAAAATATGACTTGTTTTGTAAAATATTACAAGCTTGATGTTGGAAACACATTTTAATTTGGCCATAGCTGGAGAAATAAGTCAGTCAAACATCTGAAACCAACACATTTGCATTGGACACTGCAACACACCTCATGATAGTGGGACTGTCCCCGGTCTGGTCACCAGTGTTTACTGGACAACATTTTGTATAATTTGATATAGTTTTGGGACACTAAAAGTAAACTTGCACTAGACTGTTCAGATATGTTATGCAGGCATACTGTAAATGATTACATTGGAGGAAACTACCAAGCTAATAATGTTGATTTTTTTTTAATGCAAACATTAAGGAAACGTTCCATTTTATCATCCTGCAAACATTATGGTGATATTAGTTTTGAATGTTCTCTGAACGTTCTCTGAATGTTAGTCTTCATTAAAACAAATGTGTAAATAACATTTTGGTGTTCACGCTTGCTAATGTGTTGCTGAAGATTTTTAAAGACAGAAGGCTTCATTTTTAAAATGTTGTGTAGAAATTGTCTTTCATTTGACCTTACAATCATTTCTCAAATGTGTGTACATGTGATTCAGAAAATGTATGCACATAAAAAATGTGTGTACGCCTCTCTTCCAGATGTGAATTATATATAAAATCGCAATAATGATCTTGAAATTGTGTGTAGCTGAATGGTTTCAGATCTCCACTGCGAGTTCTGGTGTGAATGTAGGGATGCAGGGATTCAAAATGTGTCTGAAGACAGTTATAAGCAACAAAGTAGAGATAAGTCTTCAAATGAGATTTAAAGTATATGTAAATATATTTATTGTTTAAATACATTTACTGTGTTGACTTTCTGACTCCTCTGCGACCCTACAGAGGATAATATTGGTGAAGATGGATGGATGGATTTTTCTAAATTCCACAGGGAACATGCGACGCAGAATATGGAATTACATTGCCACGCAGTATAAAGGAAATCACAATTTAAAAAATGTAATACTTTCCAGATTTGGAGTATATGTGTCTACTGTGCTAAAGAAGGTACAGAGAGTGTAGATGCAGGGGAGATTACATGTCCTAGAAAGGTAGTCAATTATTCAGTCAGAGAACAGATGCATGACAAACGCTAATTCATAGAAGCTGATACTCTGGTTGGTTTAGTGCTAATGGTGTTCATCTGTCCTGATCCACCATTAACCTTGTGAAAAAGACGTGCGCTTAATTGCATTGAATGTGCACTTGTAGTGTAGTTCAAATCTTAAAAGTATATATTATATTGCAAATAATATTAATGGAATAAAAGGCCAAATAATTCTACTTAAAGATACACTTTCATGATTATGTTTCTTTTACTTTTAATTTGACTTTTTAAATCATTATATTTTAATAATCTGTTGTGGTTTAAAGAAGAGCACTTATTTTGATGTGTTGACTAACGTACTAAAGCACATGTAAATTGCTTGCTTGCAATTGTAATGACAGTAAAGTATATTTTAGTTTATCATATTTGCTTGCCAGTAAATTATCAGTAAGTTCAAATTTCATTTAAATATATACTTAAGTCCTACTTAAGTGGGTCAAAAGGCACTTTTAAATCCAACTTGTAACATTTAATTTAAATGTAAACTTTGATACATTTTCAATTAATTAGAAATAACATGCAGTTAAGTGCCTGAAAATATTAGCGGAGATCGGATCATTTTACTGACTCACTCATTCGATTTCATTCATCAAAATTAACCAAGCTTTATTCAAGCCATTTCATTCGAGTGGCGTTAAATGTTACATTTTTAACAGCCAAATTCCCTGAAGACATCCACCTTTGCAATCTTGATCATAATTCAAATGAGGAAATCATTATAATGCAGCCAAAGATAATTTATGAGGAACATAAATTACATAAATTATTACTTTACCTCTCGAGTCTCTTGTTCATTAGTCACATGACATACGATTCATGAATGACCCATCACTAGAAAACATTACATTCAGTTGCCACTTAAGTATATTCTTTTCAAAATGTCTTATTTCAGTAATAAGTCCTCTTTTTAAAAGCATGCTAAAGTGTTTGCCTTGTTCACAAAAGTAAGGCAAAGGTTTATTATGGCTTCATGGCTTTTGAAGTACAGCATTACTAATCATTCTGTTGAACCTCTCTGAAGCTCACAACCATGTACAGCTTGAAATAAATGTTCTCTGCTTCTCTATGGCCTCCATGAAATTTGAAAGGCTCTCATGAAGGAACACATCCGTGTTGCGTTAGGCCACGCTGTCTAGTATTTGGCCTACAGACGGTTTGTAACAAGGGCTTCTTTGCTCAGCATTTTCCCTGATGGTAATGGTTGCTCATCGCTGATGGAAATCGATAAGAGCCAGCTGGCGTGATGGGCAGACCTTGAGAGTGTCGGTGGCTTTGGAGGAAACTCTGGATGTGATCGATCTCAGCCTAAGTGAGAGGTGAACATGTGTACAGAGAGAGACACTGTCTCAAAGTCAGCACTGAGGTACAGAGTCACACACCGACTGCTTCAGCTCATTACGCCGCCCGACACACACCACAGCAGCCCAAGAAATAACAATGTAAAATTGATGAGATTGATTGTCCTTCTTGTGTCGCATTCAGAAATGCCGGAAGATCCTGTCAATGATGGTTGGCTCACAAATAAAGTGAAATGAACAAAACTTACAAAAAATAATGTGTGTGTCTTTCTTTGTCCTTCAAGCTCTGTCTCTGTCCTTCTTCATTGATTTTAGTCATTCTCTAGTCATTCTTCTGAAAAGACAAAGTCAGTGGCATACAATTTGACTTATTTTGACAACCACAGCAAAGTGTTGTATTTGACCCTGAGTGATATAAAATGTAGAATTTGTCTGCCCCGCACTTTCCGGCTACTGTGACATTTTCCTCTTGTAGAAATAACCACATGGTTCAAACATCATCACGTTTCCCTGGCCCTTTGGACCAAAGGCTGAAAATTTGATTCCTTGAAAGTTATGTAGTAACATTCTCAAATACAAATATTGATAAAAATGTGGCATAAATGGCACTGTTTCATGAGAATGACCCTTGTGCATTATGAAATAAAACAAATATTACAGTACTTTTTGCCTTTTCTTTCTTATTGTTTTTTTCTTAGTTATTTTATTTTATCTGTGTAAATGTAGTTGAACTTTACCAATGTTTTGGCTGTGTAAAGCCATTTGTGAGTAAAGCTATCTGAAACTGTGTAATTCGACAGATAAAACTCTATTATTAAGCCCTGAGGTGCAGTGAGAACCTCCTAAGAAGTGCTGAATTAGACAAACATCCATCCACAATGTGTCTCAACAATGTTATTTTAAACCCATCTTTGTGCCATTAGTTCTTGGGCACGGTTGTTAATAGAAGCCTGAGCCTCAGAATGAAGCCGTACGGTCTTTATTTCCTGTGTATCTTTCATAAAAGAGAGTAATATCCTGTGAGACCCTGACCTCTGTTGTATCCATCTTCAGTTTGTGTCTCTATTACCCTGCAGTGTATCTTATGTCTCTGCTCATGGTGGCGCGTCTGTCCAGCGCAGTGGCCATGAGCGGCTGATTGATTGCTCACTTTGCCTGAACCTTCTAACCGGGTCGGAGATCAGTGTTCTGCTGCATTTCTCTAGAACAAAGTGGGTTTTGTGACATTTACCTTCTCTCATAGATTATTTACGTATTCATTATTCATTCCTCGCCTGATAATGTCAGATTGACAGTATCAAATCTCAGCTGTTACTATACATCCCTTTGATTCATAAAGACTCAGATTTTAGTGAACTTTATGGTGGCTTATAATGCATTTACTAAAACTAAGTTGGAGAGGAGGTTGAAAATGAGGTTCACATTGTCATTTTTGGCCCAACAGTCGCTCACAACTACGGTAACAGTAGGTGTTAGGATCACTGAAGCTGGCAAAACATAAATAATGTTATTATTTATAACATTAGTGTTTATCACACATGTAAAACAAGTGTTTCGTTTAAAAAAGTACTTAAGATCATTGGTGTTTGGCTAACTATAGTGCACCAAACCAAGAAATGTGGGGCAATGAATCACAAGAGGATCTAGTATTTAGTTATTTGGATAGTCCACTGTAGATATTGTACTCACTTTGAAACTACTTGTCGACTAGCAGTCATCAGAATATCGGTCGAACACCTGCTTAATATCTGCTAACTGTTTTGATGGTTTCCCAACACACATTCTACTGACTAAATAAACTTTACAAGTACATGTCGACTTTGTCTACTAACCATAACCCTAACCTAACAGTCTACTAATACTCTAATGAGAGTTAGTTGACATGTATTTACAAAGTTACTTACAGTTAGTAGAATGTCTAAAGTTGACTATTGAAATAAATTGTAACCTTTAGTTAGTATTTTAGTGATTCTACTTAGTTCTAAATAAATTCCCGTAACACTTTACAATAAGGTTCCATTTGTTACAACACATATTTACCAATAGTTACATAGTTAACATGAACTAACAATTTAAAGGTCCCATATTGTCAAAACTGAAATTTCCTGGCTTTTTTCATGATAACTGAGGTCTAGGTGCTATGTAACTACCATATAAGTTTCAAAACAGTCAGTCCACAGTAAAATGCACACAGCCTGCATAAAGTAGCTGTGATTTTTCTCT
>NW_015505299.1:938995-956992 GCF_001515645.1 Sinocyclocheilus grahami | reverse complement strand
GTGTTTAGTAAAGACAAACTCACCGTGTCTATCGAGACATGATGAAGATGTATGTATATTTCAATTTCAGCAGGCAATTATTTTTACAGCTACACTATTGTTCCAGCAACAATTAATCACAACAATGTATCTACAATTACAAATGATTATATATAAATCGTCAGTTTGTTGTTTTACAAACATGCACACAGACATTATTTCATACACGACATAGTCGTGAGATGCAAGAAACATAGACATATGGCAAGAAATCTGTAGACGCGCCCATAACAACAATAGGGATCAAATTTCTAATTTGAGGCTGTATTACGTCGATTCTGGCACCCAACGTCACAACAAGATGATATTTTAAGCTCCTTATGTAGCCGAACCTGCACTGGTTTGAATGGGCCGCCTCCAGTTTCCCCTTTGTTTTGCTGCCTCCAGCTAGCGCTGTGACGTCTGACTCTAGTTACCTGTGGCTGGCCTGGCCATGCGTCACTCAGAAAACAACAGGCCAATCAGAAGAGAGGCTCATGAATATGAATTAGACAGGCCAAAATCGACCTGTTCTCAGCAGAGCTCCTGAGAGAGGAGCTGTAAAAATATAATGAGATGGTTTTTGGTACTTATACCGCAAATATATATTCTTAAGGACATCAAAACCTCAAATAAAACTCCAGAAAGGTGTAAAATATGGGACCTTTAAAATACCAAAGCATTTATTAATATGTTAATGTTCATTTTAACATATACTAATTAAAATCAAAAGTTGGGTCTGTTAATATTATTTAATGGGCCTGAACTGACATAAACTAACAATTATCAGTTACAAAAACTAACAATAAACTTTAGTCAATGATAGTAATACGTTAACTAACTTTAACTAATGGGACCTTATTGTAATGTTACCAAAATTTCCCCTAAGAGTCAAATGTTAAAGAGGTCATGAACTACCTTTTTAATAATTGTTTACTGTTCTCTGAGGTTCACTTACAATGTTAACTAGACTTTTGCATCAAAAAACATCATAATTTAAAAGTAATAGGCCATTTTCTATCCTGTTTTTGAGCCTCCTCGTCGGAACGCTCCGTTTGGATGGGCGTGGCGAATTCTAGACGCGGAAGTATACACTGCTATGATTGGCTAACAGTTTTGCAAATTAAAATAAGTTTCAGCTCCCTGTCATTACACGTGACATGTGGAATCGTTTTGAAAACTTCCGATGTTGAGAAATGGCAGCCGTTGAAATTCACTCATGTTTGAATCAGCGTCTGATCCTGAATCAGAAAACAACGAACCTGCACCTCAAATGCCAAATATACTACAGCCTGGTAATTAATTACCTGATTTTATATTTATTCTTTATGCATTTGTGAGGTAGTTAGCCTATTACATTATAGGCTATTAGATTGAACCAAAAACGCTACAGAGAGCTTTTAATGCCATTATGTTGTTAACATTTATGTTACATGTTTTATATTTCATTGGTTAGGCAAATACAGTTTAGATACTTGGCGTTCCTACAGTTACTAGCTGACAAAGGATAAATTACACTGTTTCATGTAAACAACGTCAAATTCAGCACATCTGTTTAACAGCCTACATAGATGGATGCTGCTTTAGGTTAAAAACTCATAAATACTCAGTACATATCAAACTACTGTAACAAAGCAATAGCGACACATGATAAAAACACTGGTACTCACAGCTGTGTGTTGCAACATTACTGTCGGCACAGCAAAGTCTTTTAGTTGCAATCTCTCTGAAAATCCTGAGTCGAACTGTATCTTGTTTAAAAATGAATCCGCGGTAAAATGAAGTGATGTACACTCTTAAAAATAAAGATGCTTCAAAAGGTTCTTCAAGCGATGCCATAGAAGAACCATTTTTGGTTCCACAAAGAACCATTCAGTCAAAGGTTCTTTAAAGAACCATCTCTTTCTTACCTTTTTATAATCTGAAGAACCTTCTTTCGCCACAAAGAAGCTTTTGTGAAACAGAAAGGTTTTTCAGATGTTAAAGGTTCTTTGTGGAACCATTTAGACAAAAAGGTTCTTCTATGGCATCGTGAAGCACCTTTATTTTTAAGAGTGTACTGACGCGATCTGGAACTTCATCCACTCTTTCCTAATGCTAGGATCAGAGGGAAGGAAAAGCAAAGACTTTGTTTTTTCCACTGCTAAAGCCTAAAGTATACTTCAGTTTTTTAAGGGGCAGTGATGTGGAAGTAGGCGTTGATCTTCTTCTGCAGAGGCGGGCTTTCGTCGCACTATGATGTCATAATGTGACACATTCTAAAAGGAGTTATATTAGCAGCTTGGCTTTAATATAAGCTGTTTTAGACTAACAAGAACGTTTTAAAACGTACAGAATGTTTCTATAGTACAATGACCTCTTAAATGTAAAAAAAAATCTAAGAAAATTCGATTTTTCGATTCATGACCCCTTTAAATGAGTGACATTTATTATGTGACAACATGATCGTCAGGTTTTGTTCATGTCAGATCTAATGCTGCTGTCATTAAAAGAAAAGGACAAACTCAAAAGGGAAAAAAATCATGTTTTTCATGAATTTTCAATGAGAGTACCAACGGGTTTCAATGGGAAGTCGAGGCCTAATGGTTAGAGAGTCGACTTTGGGTCAGGGGAATTCATTGAACTGTTTGTCTGTTTCAGTGGTTCTCAACCCTGAGTCCCTGCATATATGCACTTCTGCATATTATCAGTGTTTCCCCTCATCGAACACAGCTCATCAGCTCATTAGAAGAGAATTTGCTAAGAAGAAAACATTTAAAATGTGCATTTTATACCATATATTCTCCAATTCTGGAGCTCAAGCCGAGTCTTGCAGACGAGCCCGTACATCGAGGACAGCCGGCTAAATATGACTACTATTATTAGTCAGGACTGGAAGTGAACTTGTGTAACTGTTACGACCATTCTTAACAAAAACACAATTAGATGAGTAACTTGTAGTACTAGTCTAAGCATTTTATGCAATTAGTCACTGATCATTTCACTCATCTTGAGCCACAGAAATATGTTTGTACCCGCAGACATCTTCCCTGTGTTAAACATGACCAGTTACTCACAATGACAGTTGCCACCGAACTCCAGAGAATAATGGCTTTCATTTAAGTCCTCTTCCCACACAAACATTGCATGGCTTTACAAGATTAAGGGATACAGCACACAAGGACTTTTATCCATTTTTTTTAATGCATTTATTTATTGATTTATTTATTTTTTGCACGTAAATAGCAGCTTGAAGATTCCAGTAAATCACATATTTTGTGTTCCACGACAAAAGAAAAATTAAACAGTTTTATGAATAACATGCAGGTGAGTGAATGAATTGAGCTGGACGATTACACTGCTGTCTTTCGTAGAGCTGTCTTTGAAATTGAATCAACATCGAAGTAAATTGAGCTGAAAAATCATGCTATTGTCTTCTGTAGAGCTGCTTTGTAGCTGAATGTAGTATCATAATTGATGAACTTTGCAACATTGACTTTGTTACTGAACTAAAATGAATCATCAATGAACTGAACTGAGCTGAGTCTTCTGTGCAGTTGCTTTACAGCTGAAATTAAAGTCATTTCATAATTGATGAGTTTTGCTGCACTGTTACTTTACTGTTTATTTCTGTAAAGCTGCTTTGAAACAGTTTTGTATTGTATATTGTATAAAGTTGTGAACAAAGAGTGAAAAATTTAAAGGGGTCTGAATACTTTCCGTACCCACTGTATATATTAAAATGATTAACAAATGAAATAAATAACTCAACCCACATTTAAGTATGGACAGAATTTGAAAAATGAGACTTTGTTTCTTATCTCAAGTAACAAAGCACAAAGCTCTTTGTGATTATTGGATGGGAGGTGCTTTGTTTGGTTTTGAGAAAAAACGCAGATCTGGCAACTCTGGCTTGAACGACGGGTGATTCATTGGGTCAAATAGAGGCTGCTATAATGTTGCTCATTTTTTTTAATCAGCTAATGCATTTTTATCGCGCTAATTTTGACAGCCCTAGATTCAACGAGATAGATTTTCTTCACACACTGTATGAGTTTCAATCTGACAGGTTTTGGCCTCCTCCTTTTGATTGACAGGATATAATCGGCGCTGATCATCGGCTGTTTTTTTTATCAATCGGCCTATGGCTGATAGTGAAAAAAATAAAGATAGTTAAAAAAAAAACAGCCGATGATCAGGGCCGATACATTGGTGCATCTCTAATATATATACATATATACATATATAAACAAATGTGACTTGACAAGACCTGAGTAAACAATGAGTATTTTTATTTTCGGAGGAATTATCCCTTTAAATTTAAATTTCCAGTAACATAAAAATAAAACCTCATAAACCCAATATAGCTTATATCTTCACATCAGATTTCAGTGTCCAACATGCTCAAATACGTTACACTGGCACACGCATACAGAAACCTTTTCTTCTTCTTTTATTCTGTAAACTGTTGGAGAGCATTTTACTATAGTATGTGGGACAGTGTGAGGATTCACTAAGGCTCTGTTCCAAACACAGATACCTATAGACAGCATTTTTCAGCCACTCTGAAGGCTCCTTGTCTTGACACTTTGTCACAGCAAATCTCTGTCACTGCTGCCTGCCCCTGTGAAAAAGAAGTGCATACTCTTAAAAACAGGACTTATTATGGCAATCATATACTTTAACAATATTAATAAGTGTGGACTGAATGGATCAGATGCTTAATTGCATGTTATTTACAATTAGGGGGGTTACTCTTCTTTTTAGATTTGAAGTATACTACAAGTGCACATTCGATACAATGAAGCACACTCCTTTTTCATAAGGGTATGCATACAGTGAGGCAGTGAAATAGAGCCTAAAGGAAGGAAGATATCTGCTGACATACCTCACATGCACATCCGCCAAAACACTGAAGCAGCAGTGAAGTCATGTGACACGGGGCATGGACAAGGGTGACTAGAATCTTTGCATCTTTGAAGGACCTTCCACTGATTCCAGGACCTTCTTACTGAAGAACCTTCTTCCTCTGCCTCCTGGCATTCCATTAAAAACCCATGTTACAAAAAACAAGGCAGAAACAGCAGGGGAAAAAACTGAAGTATGAATTAAATGTTGCAAGAGAAAGATGAAATTGTTGCTATCGATCAGGATGGGCCTGGGAAATGTGCAGGTAAATCCAATTGTTCACTGTCCTGTGTGATTTATGAAGTGTGCTGAGAAGCTGTCCGGTCAGTAGAACACATGTAAACCTGCAGATCGGCGCTTCAACTCTGTGCTACAGGTTTTGGCCACACATGGATGTGCGCAAGTGGCCTATTATTCAGCCATTAGACACCATTAGAAGGAGGTCTCAGTGATTTAATGCACACTAAAAAAAAAAGTCAGACGACCGTGTCATTTATTTAAAGTGCATTTTTATATTGTCTAAAGGGAAATCAAGGTTTATGGTTTTAAGTTCAAGTTTTTAAGATTTGTTAATTTGGTCTAAAAGCAAATAACACTCCCCATGGAAAAGGTTCAAAGAAACAATTTATTTTTAATAGTATTTTCCCTTGACAGAGTGTTGATGTGAACACACACTGCATAAATTATTGTGAGTTTAATTCTTTTTTTTTTTTTTTTTGCATAACAGAAAATATAATGCATATTTTAAAATTGACATCACAATAAACATTAAGATATTTTGAAGTTGTCTTCATTTGTAATAAGTTAACCAAATTAAACATTAAGTAATAAAATGTTATTTTAGTTTAATCTTAAGTGAAAATTCTACTTTATTATAGCTAATTCAGCTTTTGTCTATGGTGAAATGAGGTGGTAAAGAAGTCAAAAAATTATATTGACATACATTAAGAAAATATATGTATTGTATTGATAGTATATTGTCCTTATAAAAAGAATAATCTTTTTACTTTGTATGAATGTATTTGTCTTTAGGACAAGAAGTATTTTTGATTAATATTAAAATCAAGCATAAGTAGTCAGCATAATTTGAGAAAACAAGGTCATTTTTTCGGTGCATAAACCATGAACTGAGTGTGTGTGAATGCAGCCAGCGTCAAACACAGTCAGTGTGTGTTGGTTTTGGTATGTTGTTTATTGGTACCTGTGGGTTGTTTTGCTTTATGTGTGCTTTAGGATGAGTGTGTTCCCTTTGGTGCTAGATGAGTGCGACCCCCGCCCACTTGTCCTTGTCTCGGCATTGCTCACAGAAACTCACGAATGATGGCATCTATGAATCACGGCAGAGTATTATAGTGTTCGGGAAGAGAGCAGTGACATTGGCCTTGTCACAACCAGCATTGCTTCAGGACTCAGTCTGGCCATGGAAAATCAAAGAAGGGTGTTGTGTTGTTTAGAAATGCTTTACAGAAAACAAACTGCTTTCGGTTTGAGATGTGTTCATGCCACTGATCTATATATTGACTGGATTGTTCATTTCGTTCTAAACAGCCATTAGGGAGTGAAGCCAGCAGAAGTGTTTGAACGGCCATATTACTATTACTTACCGACAGAGAGCATCATTGACTGACAGCCAAAACCCTGACCTAAAATCACTGATCTGCAGCGCATCAGTCGCACAGGATTCGTTTTTATTAGGGATGCACCAATACTGGTATTGGTATCGGGCCCGATACCGAGCTCCTGTACTCGTACTCGTACTCGTTAAAATGCCCCGATACCAAACACCGATACCACACAGCATGTGATAAGCACCATATTCAGACAAAGAAACACTGACAACAGACAGCAGAATGGAGTTATTAGAGATTAAAGATGTCTACGATTACAAAGTATATGTATGCAATGAATATAAAACATTCAGTATTAATGCCTGTATAGCTGATTTGCGAGCTTGTCGAGTGAATATCCCTTTCTCACAGACATCACTGGAAAGTTTATAGTTCGGTCGAATATGTCAAAAAGAAGTAAGTAAAACAATGCACAAGTTACTGGTAGGGAGGGAGGGAGAGAGAGTGCACTTCTGTTGTGTGATCTTTATTGATGTTTGCTCACTTAGCACACGCATCATTTGGATTAAAACTAAATCGTAAATATAAGACAATTTATAGGGGCATTCACTATAAACGTCATTTATTTTTACCCTTAAACATACACGACTTTCTGGCGAAATTGAAACTAACAGCCTGTGTGAAATGTGCTAGGCTGTACTGTATTTGTCCCTCTCATTCTGCACCAGTACAAATATGTGTGCGCGGTCCGCGTGTTTTGCTTGCTTGAGCGTTTCTGCATTATATGAGTGGCTTTGGAAAATAAATCGCTGCACGTTTCAGATGAAAAAAACGCGACTTCTATTTATGGAAATATCACAGTTAGGAGATTTATAGCGAGTGGTTCTGCATTTTTATAGCAAATCGCGTGATTACAGTACTGAGCCGCTGCAATGGAGCAGCTCTAATGCTATTAAATTAAAGATAATGTAGGCTACCATAGAGAGAGAGAGAAAAATTAACAGTGAAAGTAACAAAAACTTGTAAAATACATTTTAATGGGCATAATTAAGTGTGAAAATTACAGAAGGCTATACAATCAAACCAAAAAATTTTCAGAGACCAGATATAATTTTTTATATTTTTTTACTAGTGGGTGCAGGACACTATAGTTCATTTATGTAAAGTGAGGATAGCAAAATAAACTAAACTGTGATATATTATACCCAAAAATACTTCATACAATAGACTACTAGTAAAATTTATACAAATTTCGGACCAAAAATTATTCAGACCGAGTCTGGGAAATAACTGAAGTTGAGGTTTGCATGAAGCTGGGTGACAGCATGCCCAGGAGACTACAGGCTGTCATTAAGGCTAAGGGTCACCCGACAAAGTATTGATAGTTGTGTAAATATTGACAGCTGTATGAATAATTTTTGGTTTATTGTAATCCATTACATACCTTTCTATCAAAGTTATCAGACATTATCAAGCTGAATTTGTTCTGACGCAGTGAAACGCTGAGTTCTTGTCATATTTTATTACCATTTTCTAAACTATAGCGAATAAACTGTGATAATGTAAGAAATGTTGAATGTTGAATACATTTTGGTTTGACTGTATCTATTTGATAAATTAAGTTAACCAACTAACATTATACATACACTTTTGGTTTCTGTACCCAATATTTAAAAAAAATTACAAATGCAATAAAAATATCGGTATCGGTACTCTGTATCGGTAAGTACCAAAAATAAAAGTTCTGTCAGGACCACTATCGTCAGAATGATAGATACTTAGCATAGTTTGGTTTGGCGGTATGGTTCTGTTCTGGGCAAAAAACCTCCCTGCCCATCCATGCAGCCTGTCATGAATGAGCAGGGAGAGCAGCAATAATAACCCCCCTAGGGTTAACAGAACAGAACAATGCAGATATCATTAATGTACTCAATGATATTTAAGTGTAACACTTTATTCAAGATAAAGGAGTCTGATTAGCAAGGAATATCAGAAAGCTAAGTCCTGACTGTGGCGAAAGGTGGAGCTGGGGATGGAGGAGGGTAATTTGCTCCGAAGCAAGCTAAAAAGCTGCTGAATAATACTGAATACAGCTTATATAGGAATGCCGCGATAGGTGTCGTATTCCTATAGGTAGATGTGATCAGCTGAGAATCAGCTGATGCAAGCTTGACTCACGTGACCTGCCAGAACTAACGCTAAAGCTTAATTATCGGTATCGGGCGAGTACTGGAAAAAGTGGTATCGGTGCATCCCTAGTTTTTATGATATGTTAATGTAAATGAATTGTTACTTCAGATGTTATCTGTAATGTTTGTGGTCTTTTTGGAGAGGTTAAATCAAGCTTCATGTCTTTAAGTCCTTATACACAGTCAGCATTATTTCTCTGAATTATGCTGTGATGCATGCATTTTATTTTCTATATATATACTTAGGTAATAATGATGCTGTATTTAACAGCATGGCTTTACCATCTCTGCAATGGCTTGATTTGAGTTGTTACATTATCTGTGCTGAGCTGTATATGAATATCTGATGGAACAATACTGTGTACATTTTCCACAGTTTTAGGACAAGCCGATGTGGGGTATGCTTAATGTGCTCCATTTTAAATCAATTTTATCTACCAAAAATAAATAAAAATGTATGACTACAGTATATCATCAGAAGAGAAAACACATTATTGTCCTCTAACTTTAAAATACAGGACAAGAATCTCTCTCAGATATTACTCTTTTATACATAAGGACATTTCTTTTTATGTTACTCAAACAAAATGGCTGTGCTATGGTTTATGTGCCATTAGATTAAATGCCATTTTTCAGTTGAACTGTCCATATGACCTAGAGCAGTGTTTCTCAACCAGGGGTCCGTGGACCCCTAGTGGTCCTTGACGTAAATCCAGGGGGTCCGTATAATGTATTAATTTTTTTAATAAATTTTGTATATTTTGACATGACATGTTCCCATGAAAGAAAAATTCAATATAGCTGATGATATGGCCAAATACTGGACAAGTCAGCTAACTTGAATTATTCTCGACTGCATTTGGTCCTCACAAAGACACAAATGATACATAGATGAGTCCATTTTGTTCTGGGGGTCCTTGAGGATGGTTCTGAATTGAACTGGGGTCCGGTGCGACCAAAACGTTGAGATTCACTGACCTAGAGGATAAAAAACAGACACCCTCCCCTGGCGTCCTTGAGTCATTAACCTCTCATTTATCATTCTTCCTAACTAACTTGCCCCCTTCAACCTTGGGTCTGTCCTGTTGAAATCCATGGCTTACTGCTCACCGATTACTACACACACACACACACACACACACATATACATACAGAATATACATCTAGAAATCTGCTTTAGATATTTTATTTTTACCGATACAGCTGCATGCGTTGGAATAAGACAACAACACAGACATAGTCTCCATTTAAACCTGTCGTTTAATTCAAAGCACAATAGACGGAGGGTAACACCTCTCTTTTCTCTATATGTTTGGGTTAAGATCACAGGCCCTGACCTCACCTGTCTGTGGATGACATCCAAGAGCTCATGAGAAGATTCTTTAGACTGTAGATCAGGGCAGATTCTGCTTGTTGTGCATTTATGTAATAGCTATTGATTTTTCCTCTCTCCTTTCCTATGCCAATCAATACATATCCTGTGCAATGCATGCCAAACAAAGGTCAAAAATAACAGAACAAGTCTCCTCATGTTATCTTCCTGTGTCTCTTAGTAAAATGGTCAATCTTGTAAATATGATATTGAAACATCGAAAGGAGCAGTTCACCACGCAGTTTTCAACTGAAGCTATGCAGCATTAGTCCTGGATGGGAGATCTCCTGAGGAAAACTAATGCTGCTGCTGGAAGATATTTTGATGTGGTCAGCAGGGGGCGCTCATCCTGTAGTCTGTGTTGGTCCTGACTATACAGTATAGTGACGGGACGCTATGCTCAATGAAATACCACCCTTTGCATAAGATGCAAAAAATGTACTGTCTCTCCCAGCTGTACGTGAAGCTCAGCAGTATTGATTAGTGAACTGGATTTAAAAAAAATATAAACCTGGGCAATACAACACATACTACAGTGATAAACTTCTATTTAAAGGCACTATATGTAAGAATTTTTGTGTATTGATTGCTTTTTTTTAATTGCCAAAGTGTGAACAGCTTGTAATGAATCTCAAGACCCATGAAAAATAAGACCATCCTCGAATTCCTAGGTTGTCTATGTAAGCATGTAGACTGTTTTTTTGCGTTAAGGACTCAGGATGTTTTTGCCTGGAAAATTAAAAGGATGTGACGTTTATGCTCACTCCCGAGAGCATCTCACATTAAATGAATGCTTACAGTGTTCATAATAGTTCCAAAAGAGCTATTCTGTACTGTCAAATGTGTCATGCAAAGAAAATGAATTAATTCAAACTGTAATCTCACATAGCCAGATCTATATATCTCAAATATACTTTAAAATCAAACTATAATCTATAATCATAACAGTGTAATTTTGACCTCATCTATCAACATGATGCCAGGGAATTGCAGAGCTGCTGCATATCCATATCGTTATGATCAGATGCTTTCTTATCTGCTGTTTTCTCACCGCTGTCATTGTTTATTGTGTTATTGAGAGGAAAGTGCGCAGCACATATTTACATATTGATCTAAAAGCTGCTCTCAGCAGCATGAATGTGTCAGGATGTTTGTTAACAGTATAATGCTGCGAAGCTATATCCAACTTCTTTTTACTTCTAAGCAAAGAATTAGAAAGGATTTCACCATGAGTATATCAGGGCTTTGAATCACGTTCAATCATCATATGATGATTTCCTTTCTCTTTGGAGAGTTACAAGCTCTTGGTGCATAAAGAAGGTCTGTAAAGTTGCAAAGACTAAAGTCTCAAATCCAAAGATACAGTGGTGTGAAAAAGTGTTGGCCCCCTTCCTGATTTCTTATTTTTTTGCATGTCTGTCACACTTTAATGTTTCAGATCATCAAACAAATTTAAATATTACACAAAGATAATGCAAGTAAATACAAAATGCAGTTTTTAAATGATGATTTAATTTATTAAGGGAAAAAAGCTGTCCAAACCTACGTGGCCCTACGTGAAAAATTAATTGCCCCCTCCTGTTAAATCATGAAAGAACTGCAATTAACCACATTATTTTAGAAAGCTGAGTTAAATTTCACTAGCCACACGCAGGCCTGATTACTGCCAGACCTGTTGAATCAAGAAATCACTTAAATAGAACCAGTCTGACAAAGTGAAGCATGCTTAAAGAGCAACACATTATGCCGCGATCTAAAGAAATTCAAGAACAGATGAAAAACAAAAGAGTTGACATGTATCAGTCTGGAAAGGATTATAAAGCCATTTCGAAGGCTTTGGGACTCCAGCAAACCATGGTCAGAGCCATTATTCACAAATATTCTTTATAAAAGTTAAGAGTCAGCCACACCTACCTAAAACATAACGACATAACACATTTGATTAAACTAGTTGTGATGTGCAGATAACTCGATATGTATTTGAATCCTCTGTTCCGCTTGCGTGTTGAAGCAGGGGACCATGGCATCAACGATATGATGGGCATCGCTGATGCTTACTTTAGACAGATCTCAAAGACATCTAGTAAATACTGACATTTTGGGCGATGCGATAGTAAACCGGAAACTGATATCCCGACTTCCAGCGACAGCGGAAGTTCGTCGCTATGCTTGTGCACAGAGTCCATTGAGAATTAACAGAGGTTTTGATATCAAATTTGTATTGAAAATAAAGTTTGATGTTCCCATGATTGAGATCAGTGTTTGCTTTAGTTGGGCTCTTGACTCTTTACTCTCTAACATAAGTTTATTCTTTTGCTGCTTTAACTTTAAAAATTAAATTGGGTGATGGTGTTATTATGTAGTGGCTGGCTCAGAGTCTGATCTCAGAGTATTTTGTTATTATTTTTGCACGGCTGTGATGTTTTGAAAGATTTTGCAATTATGCATAAAATATTTTGACGGTCATTCAGACACACAGAACACACATCAAGAATCAATGTATGAAGCTAAACAATGGTGGCAAAATATTCTGATAAACAGATCAACTCTGAACTTTACAAAACAACCTACTAGTCACCAGTGTTGAGATTCATGCTGATTCTTGACGTCTCTGTGCATCTAAACGCATAGCTCAATGCTATGCTAATCTTGTTGGCACAATACATAATATCACAAATCTGCAGTAAATAATTTAAAATTAGCAGTTAACGAATGCTAGGTTGCCTACATAACCTGATCAGATTTTTTACCACATTTGTTGCATTAACAAACATGCTTTTAGAAACAAAAAGTTAAACCAGCTAGAGAAAAACTAATGCTGAAAAAATGAAGGGTCAAGAGCCCAACTAAAGCAAACACTGATCTCTATCACGGTGACATCAAACTTGACTAAAACATGTTTCACTAAAACATCAACATCTAAACCTCTGTTAATTCTCAACAAGAACTTTTGTATGAAATTAAGTCAAACTGGTTAGTAATGAAGATGCTGAGATATTGAGAGATTTTAGGGAATTAATCAGCAAATTTAGTACAACATTATTAAAGGGGTCCTATTATGCTTTTTCACTTTTTCAACTTTAGTTTGTCTTTAATGTTGCTGTTTGAGCATAAAAAAGATCTGCAAAGTTACAAAGCTCAAAGTCCACTTCAAAAGGAGACTACAATGCATATTTTCTGGGATTTGTGATGTCACAAATATCGACGAATGTGCACACACTGGCCCAGCTAACCAATCACAACACAAACTGGCCCAGCTAACCAATCACAGCACATTTCGTATTTCAGAAGGCGGGCCTTCATTTGATACAGGAACTATTGGAGCCGTTCATGCCAGACTGAGGAGAGAGGTGTTGTAATAATGTAAAATATGTGAAAAATAATGTGTTTTTCAAACAACCTAGTACACCCCCAAAACAAAATCAAGACATTGTAAAAGAGCATAATAGGACCCCTTTAAGCCTTTTGTATCCACTGTGTATAAGTTGCCCCACAGAATCACCAAAGACTGTTGAGGAGAACAAAAGAACGTGCTGCCTGGGGATTACAGAACTCTAAAGAAATGCATGGTCTAGCCCAGGGGTGGCCCTCGACAGCCAACGTTTCAGGTGTGTTTGATCTGAATGGGAGATAAACTCTCCAGGACAGTGGAACTCAAGGCCCAGAGTATGAATGAATGAATGAATGAGGAATTTATATAGCGCTTTATTGTGTATTGCTGTACACCCAAAGCTCTTTTACAATCAGTGGGGGGGGTCTCTCCTCAACCACCACCAGTGTGCAGCATCCACCTGGATGATGCGACGGCAGCCACAGTACAACAGCGCCAGTGCGCTCACCACACACCAACTACCGGTGGAGAGGAGAGAGAAAGATAGAGCCAAGTTCAGTTTAACGTCTCATCTGAAGGACGGTGGCATGGTCTAGCCCAGGGGTGGCCCTCGACAGCCAACGTTTCAGGTGTGTTTGATCTGAATGGGAGATAAACTCTCCAGGACAGTGGAACTCAAGGCCCAGAGCATGAATGAATGAATGAATGAGGAATTTATATAGCGCTTTATTGTGTATTGCTGTACACCCAAAGCTCTTTTACAATCAGTGGGGGGGGTCTCTCCTCAACCACCCCCAGTGTGCAGCATCCACCTGGATGATGCGACGGCAGCCACAGTACAACAGCGCCAGTGCGCTCACCACACATCAACTACCGGTGGAGAGGAGAGAGAAAGATAGAGCCAAGTTCAGTTTAACATCTCATCTGAAGGACGGTGCTTTTTACAGTATAGTGTCCCCATCACTATACTGGGGCGTTAGGACCCACACAGACCACAGGGTGAGCACCCCCTGCTGGCCTCACTAACACCTCTTCCAACAGCAACCTTGTTTTCCCAGGAGGTCTCCCATCCAGGTACTGACCAGGCTCAACCCTGCTTAGCTTGAGTGGGCAACCAGTCTTGGGCTGCAGGGTGATATGGCTGTGGATAAGTACCAGAGTAGCCCAGCCCTGGTCTTGCCCAAGCGTGCCAAACTCAGCTCCTGGAGGGCTTCAACTCTAATTAAACACACCTGATCTAGCTAATCAAGTTCTTTAGGATTACTTGAAAACATGTTGTGTTTTAGAGCAGGGTGAACTGAACTATGCAGGACTGTGACCCTACTGGAGCTAATTTTGGTACCCCTGGTCTAGCCTTTTCATTATGGTACCAAAGACGAACAGCAACCTAGGTTTTACTTTATTTTACAGTACATGCACTTGCAGTGTACTTTCTAAAGAAAGCAGTGAGTCATATAAGGTAACTACATGGGTTAAGGGTTAAGGTTAACATGGGTTAAAGTTAGGTTGATGGTTGGTACCTTGTTATTACCCAGTTATTGTAATTACTATACAGACAGGACTGTAAACAGACATCACATGACCAGGGGGGATAAGTTTATGGAATGCCTATGGTATTTTTCATTTTCACACTACATGATATTGGCAGTTGCACCTACAGTACAGGAAATCAACATTTAGTACACCAGGAGCCCACAGAAACTACCCAGTCCAGACATTTGACCTGCATGGTGCAGCTGCCACATTCCAATGCATGTAGCAATGCCATATTCCAATTCAAGGCTGTTTTCCTTGAAATGCCAGGATAGTATTACTGTTTTCTAATTTCTCCAATACATTGTCCACTCATAGAAAGTGTTCATGGCACTTCTCTGAGCCAGTAATGCGAGCGCTAGACTTCAGCCTTGTGTTTGTGCTGATGATAGATGCATTAGCGGCCAGCTTGGATGCTGCCCTTTCACAAGAATTCCAGCTGACACCTGCAGTGAGACGTTACACTGCCATAGAGTGGGATGATTGGTGCTGTACTGGAGTTGTTTACCCTTACAAATAGTTCTCACGAAAATGTCTAAACTAGTATGCTATTTTCCATACAACAATAGTTCTTAATCACAATGACAACATCAGTTCAGCTCCAAAAAACGAGCACAATAAAACATGTCCTTATATCATGTATACTCTACTGATGTATGTAAAATAAAATTTGAATTTACACTGATCTCAGACTCCTCTTCGTCTTTGTGATTTGTAATATGTGTTTCTTCTGTCATGATGTTATGAGCAATGCAGATATTAGTCATTTTTTGTTTACATTTATTGTATTATTTGTTGTATTGTTTATGCTTGCACATCGGGAGGCTGTGTTTTCAATCAGTCTGTGTGGGCGAATTCAGTTGACATAGCAGTGCATGTCTGTCAATGTTTCTGAGAAGAGAGGTAGAGGATCAGGGAGGATGATGGTGGAGCTGGAGGGTGAAAGGGAAGCAGTGCAGGTCTGGGTGTCAGATGCAGATGCTGATGAGGCCTGAATGCAGGGCATGAGAGCATCCTGTGAAAATGTCAGCAGACAGCACAGATCGCAGTGCTGACGGCACCTTCTGAAGGAAGAAAGGCCACTGCCTCTGCATCAACACTATCATGCATGCACATATCCGCAAAATATCAATTCACACTCAAACTCACATGGGAAATTGTATACTGCACAAGACGGTACAGACATTCGTTTTGTCTTTGGGATTCGCTGGGGTTGCTTTTTGTAAAGCAAGCACTTTTATATTCTTTCTCTGGGTCAGTTCATTTCAAATTCAATTAAAAACATGACTAAAGGAAGCCAATTCTTAAACTCAGAACACTGCATCACAATACTCCCCGATGCCTGTAGCCCATTTTATTGCCTCAAGTAGATGTCATTATTTTCTCTATGCACGACAAGCGTAAATTAATTAACAAGAGAGAAAACCCCTGAAGCATAATAATTAATTAGAAAAGAAAACAGGTTTTCAGAGAAGAAGGCTTAATAGGAACTCTAAGTGTTCCTGTCTCATGGAGAGGACAGAAAGTCTAGTTATTTGAAACAAGTCACGTATAGTGGCACGCAGAGTTGACAGCTCAGCAGGCCGGGCCAATAGTACCGCCCACAGGTCATCATTTATTCAGCAACACAGCACGGTGTCTGCCTCACATCCGCTTGCCTCAACATTTCTCCTCTGCTGATAGTCTCCAGTATGCCATGACCAGTCATCTTTGATTGCTGCATCATCCGTTTTGTCAACCACTCTAAAAATGTTGTACAATATGTAATCTTTGCCTCACAGTTCTCTTGCTGCTGTGAGTGGACACATGTGAAAGTGAATTTGGATGATTATGGTTGGTAAAACCACAAATCCACCACAATGTTTTTTTTTTTTTTTAATCTTCTGCCAGGTGAAAATCATGTTTGATCACTTTAAAATTATGGCGTTCCTCTCCTCAACAAGTCAAATGAGAAGTATTATTCAAATCTGTAATGAAAACATGCAATTTCTGTGATAAATTGTAGAACTTAGAATTAGCATAAAAAACCCTTGAAAACAAAAGGTGGGCACAGGCATGAAGCGTATGCATACACCTGTTAACATAATATCTAGGGCTCTCAGTTATATATTGTTGCATATTTGTGCATCAATAATGTAATTTCTTTTACATTTCTTTCGTTTGATTATTTGCTATTTGTTAAACGCTGTTTATCTGCTAGTGCTCTGAGAATAAGCATCACAATATGTGGTGTCATTGTGAGTCCTCTGTGTTGACGTCAGTGAAGCCCCGGGCAACACAAATGACGCATTCATGAGACCAACGGGAGTCTGTAACACCTGTTAACCATAATTAATCAGAAGTATCAAAGAGTACAAAAAGAGTTCAAACCCCATAGCAATCACTTGTGTCTACTCTTCAAAGGAAGTGACTGAAGCCACACTCTCAAAAAAGGTACAAAAGCTGTCACTGGGGCGGTACCTTTTCAAAAGGTACACTTTTGTACCTTTTAGGTACTAATATGTACACTTTAGGTACTAATATGTACTTTTATGGTACCAGTATGGACTCTTTAGGTACAAAAGGTGTGCCTTTTGAAAAGGTACCGCCCCAGTGACAGCTTTTGTACCTTTTTTTCTGAGAGTGAACTTTGATGCTCATCCTACAGTGGCCAAGAGAGCTCTATGCGCTGCAACTGAAGAAAACACATGCAAATAAAAAAGACACCAGCAAATTAAGAAAATTAAGCAAATTCAGGTCATCAACAACACTACTGACGAGTAGACATTGAACAATAAGAATGTCACTGCAAGATTCATCACTTGTTGGTGTCCCTTGAAACATTTCTGGGTTACACTTTACTTGAAGGGGTGTGCATAAGACTGACATGACACCTACATAATCATGACATGACACATGTCATGAATATGAAGGTTTTTTATGCATGTTTATGACAACTGTCATTAAGTGTCATTCGCTCAGTTAGGCAAGGCAAGGCAAGGCAAGTTTATTTGTATAGCACATTTCATACACAATGGTAATTCAAAGTGCTTTACATAAAATAAAATAAAAACAATAATCACAACAATAAAACAAGGAATTTAAAAACTTTGAAAATTA
>NW_015505299.1:913723-931974 GCF_001515645.1 Sinocyclocheilus grahami | reverse complement strand
AATTTAAGAAAACTATTATACATATAATATAGTGCAATCAGTTCGGACATCGCACAGTGCTCATTCAATAAATGCACAGCTAAACAGATGAGTTTTGAGTCTGCATTTAAATGTGACTAATGTTTTAGCACATCTGATCTCTTCTGGAAGCTGATTCCAACTGCGGGTGGCATAATAACTAAAAGCACATTCCCCTTGTTTTGTGTGAACCCTCTGTATTTCTAACTGACTCGATCCTAATGATCTGAGTGGTCTGTTAGGTTTATATTCAGTGAGCATATCTGCTATATATTTAGGTCCTAGGCCATTGAGTGATTTATAAACGAGTAAAAGTACTTTAAAATCAATCCTAAATATAACTGGAAGCCAGTGTAAGGACCTGAGGACTGGTGTGATATGCTCAGATTTTCTGGTTCTAGTCAGAATTCTGGCAGCAGCGTTCTGGATGAGCTGCAGCTGTCTAATGGTCTTCTTGGGAAGGCCGGTGAGGAGACCATTACAATAGTCCACCCTGCTGGTGATAAAGGCATGAACAAGTTTCTCCAAGTCTTGACTGGAAACAAAACCTCTAATTCTTGCAATGTTTTTGAGATGATAGTATGCTGATTTAGTTACAGCTTTGACATGACTACTGAAACTAAGGTCTGTCTCCAGAATCACACCAAGATTCCTGACTTGATTTTTAGTTGTTAGACCCCTAGAGTCAAGGTATGCATTCACCTTGAGAACTTCATCTTTGTTTCCAAATGCAATGACTTCGGTTTTTTCTTTGTTTAACTGAAGAAAGTTCTCGCACATCCAACTGTTAATTTCATCAATGCATTGGCAGAGGGAGTCAATGGGGCTGTAGTCATTTGGAGATAAGGCTAGGTAAATCTGGGTATCATCTGCATAGCTGTGATAGGCAATTTGGTTTTTTCTCATTATTTGACTTAGTGGGAGCATATACAGGCTAAACAAGAGCGGTGCAAGAATTGAGCCTTGTGGGACTCTGCATGTCATGGACGTCCACTTAGACTTATGCTCTCCTATACTCACATAATAACCTCTCCCTTCTAAGTATGACCTGAACCATTTAATTACCATGCCAGAAAGCCCGACCAAGTTTTCCAGTCTCTCTAGTAGTATGTTATGATTGACAGTATCAAACGCAGCACTGAGATCTAGTAGTACCAGCACTGATATTTTGCCAGATTCAGAATTTAAGCGAATATCATTTATTATCTTAATGAGTGCTGTCTCTGTGCTGTGATGCGGTCGGAAACCAGATTGAAAATTGTCCAGGTATCCATTTGAGTTTAAATATTTGTTCAGCTGATTAAAGACTACCTTTTCAATAATCTTTCCTATAAAAGGAAGATTTGATATTGGTCTATAGTTGCTCAATATGGTGTTATCAAGATTTCTCTTTTTAATGCAGTTATGTAATTTTTAATGCAAAGATGACATTGTTTGAGATGTCTTTGTTATGGGCTATGGTTAGGGGTAAGGGTAGGGGTAGGGTTAGGTCAAATAATGTCATATTTGCATTAAAAATGACAACTGAGCGAATGACACTTAATGACAGTTGTCATAAACATGCATAAAACCTCCTTCATATTCATGACATTATGAAGGTATCATGTCAGTCTTATGCACACCCCTTCAAGTAAAGTGTTACCCATTTCTGTTGTAGTCTGTGCTATTTACAGCACGTTTCTGTGTTTGCTTTCGTTGTGAGGATTTGCAGCTTGTTTCTGTATTTTGGTTGCATTGCGAGTATTTGCAGCACATTTCTTTATTAATTTGCGTTGTGAGGATTTGAAGCACGTGTTGTCAAACTGATGAAGGTGTTTTCTTAATTTGCTGGTGCTTTTGTATTTGCATGTGTTTTCTTCAGCGTGTTGAGCTCTCTCGGCCACCGTACTCATCACAGGAAAAACAGTGATATCCAGAGATTTGACACTTCAGAAATCACATGGAGGCAAAAATCAATGTTACTCTCACCTATTAAACACTTTAAGAAACTCCCCTCCGGGATACTTTCACTGCATTACTGTCTCTGTGGCAGTACATTAAATCCACATTTATGCTGATATATTCGAAAGCGGTTCACGCTAGCATTTTGCAAAGATGCTTGTCCATGCTGACATATCTGAAAACACTTAGATCACCCTGCTGTGCGAGCGTAAAACATAAATGCTCACCAAGGTGAGACCAGATATAATAAAGTTCTCACACTATTCTTCTGGCACAATCATTTTATTATCAAAATATCCCACCACTCACTGGTGCGTCCAAAATGCAACTGTCATCACAATGTGCGTCACATGACTAAATATACCTCTGTTTTCACAGTCCACAGTTCAACGAGAAAACTGTGTTTGCAAATTCATTTATTTATTGTTCATCTTTTTTTTTGCCGGAAATGTTTTAGTTAGACGTTACTGTAACATATTTTAAATACTTGTTTCAGAATGTTCAGAGAACATTCAAATGTCACTTTTTCATAATGTTTGCAAATTTGATCAAATTGAATGTTTTCTTAAAGTTTACATTGTTAAATAAATAGATACATAAAATAAACATTTAAAAAACTGTAAGTTTTGGATGTTCAGAGAACAACCAGAAATAACTTAATGGAAATGTTAGCAAAATGTTAAAACATATTTTTGTTAGCTGGTGTACTGTTAGCCTGTAGGCTAACTTCCATGACAAATGCATGTGCTTTCAGTTTCAAATTGATGAAAGTGTGATTATCCTCATTGCATCCTGTACTGTTCTGGGGTGCATTTCCCAAAAGCAACTATGGTTGCAAGTTCCATCATTACCAATAGAGTTCAATGGAATGTGGTGGATCAATGGATGTGACCATAGCTAACAATGCTTTTGGGAAATATAAATATCATCATCATAAGAAAAAAAATAAGTATGTACTCTGTAAGCTTCTTCTGTATGGAAAGCTATCACAAACAACTATAATTTAAATCCTTGGATAACACACACACAAACACTTTTACAGCATCTCACCTTTTACAATCAACACATCACACCCTCCTCTCTTTCAGTCTATAGGCCTATTTACAGCTATATGAGAAACAAATTGCAGACAAGGAGAACTTCACACAGAGACCGAACATTCAAACCAAATTCACTGCTGTACAATGGGTACAATCGGTGTGCTGACTGACCAACAGACCATTAGTAATTCCCCATAACTGAAACACTTATTTATTTCCTTCACTGTGCCTTGCTGTTTTGACATGCTGCTACTTGCCCTCAAAGATGTACACTATACAGATCTATAGGAAATAGATGATAAATGTCTTGGCACCTCAGCCACTTTTGTCCTGGCATCTTCCCTCTAAACAGAAACTTAAATTGAGGGCATTCAAAACCAAAGCCAATCACCACCTGCTCAGTTTCTTCCCCCAGGTCACATCTATCATGAACAAGGACGCCGCTGTCATCTCTGTCTGAGAACTCATCCCACTCACACACTCTGAACATCATTCCCTTCGTACCTGCAACCCTGTTCAGTGTGTCATCTGTTAGTAGTACCTACTTTATGACATATTGCCCACTTTTGTTTATTATTGCAGTCTTTTTTTTTTTACACTTCTACATCGCACATCTTCATTGTTAGTTTCTTGTACCTTTTGATAGCCTGGGATTTCTAAATGGTCTAAAATGTCCAGGTTTTGGCTTTGTTTTCCTGCTGTTTCATACTTGCTGAAGGTAATGACTGAAAAGTATATACATTTTTTTTTAAAGATGTAGTTTTGGCGTTTTTGCCTTTATTATGATTGGACAGTTAGTTGAAAGGAAGCGAAGTGGGAGAGAGAGAGGGACGGGATCAGGAAAGGTCCATAAGCCGGGACTCAAACTCAGGATGGCGCTATATGTCAGAGCGCTGCCCACAGGGCTATCAGCGCCGGCTGAAAAGTAGCATGACCAGTAGCGTGCCTGAACTGTACATAATCAACCAATAATGGGAACCATTGTTCATGGTGTCTGAGAAGGGGGGATCTACAGAGAATGGTCAAATGCAAATACACATGCATATAATGACTGAATGAACAGCGCTCTCTTCCATCTTCAGTTCACAAAACTGAGGTGCCAATTGTTTCCAGGCGCAGCAGCAAAAATGGTTGCCCACTACTTCGGTGTGTGAGGTCAAATTGAGAACAAATTCTGAGTATACTTGGCCAACACGTCATCAAAAAAAAAGAAAAAAAAACAAAAGAAAAGAAATAAATAAAAAATGATCCAACAGTTCCAGAAACTGCACTGTAAAAAAATTCTGTAAAATTTACGGTAAAAAATTGGCAGCAACATTTTAGGTTTTATGGATTTAACTTAAATCTCATGAACTGTAATAATGTTAATATAACAGCCTATTGATACTGAAATCTATTTAGTACCTTTGTAATACACCGCTAACCACCAAAAGCTGGTGGTGATCAGAAAGTCACATGATGAAACAAAGCTCATCACAAACAGCTTTTCCGCAAGCTGAGAAGAAAAATACTAATATATTTAGATGTTACGCTGTGTCATTCACACAAATACTAAACACCATCATAGTAACACATGCCACTAACGTAATGCAAATTAAACAGCATTATATGTAACATACAACCCTAATGAACATAACTGATAAGAAAGAACTAAGAAGAAACAGTTATTTCAACAACAACAACAGCAAAAAAACATATTTTTTTCCCCACTGTAAATTATACGTTCTTTTACACTTCCTAAAACTGTGTTTAAAATTACATGAAATGTACATTACAGTTTTTCACCATAGGGTATAGTAGGGGAACTTGCCGTTAACCAATTAATAGGTTTTTACTGTAGACTTTGCAGTCTTTTACAGTTAAAATCACAATCATTTTTTACAGTTTGGTTATTATTATTTTAAACTTTAGGATTGTCCAAAATGATGCCCTTTGAACTGTACACTTAATTGTATGCTGCCATGTAGTGCATGATTTTTAGAAAGGGAACAGTCATCTCAAATGTAATTCTTAATGTTTGTTTACTACACAGTGGACTAGATTTACTAAACAAGCAAGGCGAATTAGCACGAGAACGCAGATGGTAGTGGAAAATTCTACAGGTGATCTACTGCCAAAGGGCAAATTAAAGAACACTGACGCAACATCTCATTTCCATAATGATCAATGCAATCTACCAAGAGCAGCGCAAATTAGCATAAATGTTTGGATAATATCTTCCTCTGGCAATGAATTTTTCCCCATGTGCTCTCAGTTCTCTGCGGTGCCTCCTCCTGGCAGCAACAATGACAGCCATGTTATGCGCAAAGAGGGTTAAGACTAACCTTAGTAAATCATGTTGTGTGATTCATTTAAATACTCTGTCTCCTCCCATAAATTGTGCGTCTGAAAGGGAGAATCCTACAAATGCATAGCAATAGGGTCAGCTACAAAAATGTTTTTAGTAAATCCTGACAGTAGTTTTTTACTGCCGCAAACTGTAAGTAAATCTGGCGCAAAAGCATTTTCCACTTCCAATTTGAAGTAAACTGCAGTACATTTCAAAAACACTTGATTTGTTGCTATATTTTTTTTACGGTACAAAAAGGTACATAATTTCTTCACTCACTGCATTTTTCAGTGTTTTACTATTTGCCCTGTTAAAATTGCCACTATATCTGCTTTCTGTTTGGTAGTGGTTGTTCTACCATTTTACTATGTAGCAAATAAGTCACCTATGTTTTAGTGAATTGAAGAAAGATCTGTTTTCCATTGGATTTTGATTCTGGCTCTAATGTTGTTCTACTTATTCAATTGCACATTGGCTAGTAACAGTCCCTGCCACACCACCGTGTTGCTATTATAGGGACACATCTCTGCTGTAGCAGACTCCATCTCACTGTACACCTAGACTACTCCTGGGCACTTGATGAATCAACAGGACCCCAATGACGACACACACACATGCACCAATTTGATGAAAATCTGGTAAAGGAAAAAATATAGGCTCTAAATGTTACTACTGCAAACCAACACTCATCCACATCACAGAGAACTCGCCTTAACTTATGGTGTAAGGCAGCTGCAATCAAGGCTAAATGGCTGCTTTTGGTTCCACGCTAGCCTCTAGGGGGAACTGTAATCACTTTTAAATAAAACAGCTGCTTTATTCAGAGGTACTAGCTACAGTGTTCGAACTATACCGTGGACTTTGGGGGTGCCCACTTGGTTTTTTTTTATAATGGGGGGGGGGGGGTTTTTGTGCGCTCGCGCGTGCCTCAAAAGAGGGCTTACAGTGACTTACAAAGATACATAACAGCTACAAGTGTATGCACTACTTGCTATACGCACTATAAGCACTATATAGGATAAATCACTATACAGGATTTACCCTATTATACTTTATCAACACGAATTGATAGGTGAAACAACAAATAGTCTATAAACAAAGCATCAGGCTGTCTTTGAGTTCACATGAACAACGGTTAAAGTTACTCGTCGTCAGGCTACAGAAGAATACCATAATTCCTCCGATCAGTTAGGCCTACGACATCGAGAGTCACACAGACCTATAACAACACAGCCACAACACATAAGTGCGACTACCATGCCTTACCTTAACACAGAATCGACCACCGAGTACAACGTTTATATTTTTTCAACGAATCTTTGAGTTAACATGTACTAAACATGAGTGGAATTTGCACCGCAGCGCCCCCACACCTTGATGCTCATGACAAGAATAGCATCTATAGTTATCTTTATTGAAGTGAATTAGGTTTAAATCGCCGTCATGCATGAATGAATGATATTTTTGCAATTTTACACATAATAATCCACGATGATCACATTACACAAAACTGAAATTGCACGTCAAAATAACACATTGTCAATATTTTTGAGACCCCCCAAAATTTCACAAATCACGTTTTCAGGGGAGCCCATGTCTTATTAAGGGGAGCCGAGCTGCCCCTAGCTCCCCCGGAGTCCACACCCTGACTAGCTATATGAACATGTAAGGTCCACCCATTCTCCCAGCGACGTAATCCAACAGCATGGACAAAGGTATAATGAGTGTAAGTCTTTTACTTGCACTTTTGCAAAGTTCACTTCATTTATCAGGAATTATTTTTCAATTTTAGTCTAGCTCCGTGTTTAATCTGACTCCAATTTTTTAAGTGGTCATTAATTTTAGACTGTATTTCTAATTAACAGCTGATCACAAAAATTGGTTGTATATTAATTTAGATATTTGATTATTCTGGAGGTCCCATACTTTCAATGATTTGTTCATCAGGGACCTGATGTCGCATTTGAGTCTTATGTTGGCCATACGTGGATCTCACGATCTCAAACTCACCAGTCCGAACTTAGTCAGAGGATGCAAGGTTAACCTATACCTTTAAGTCCGCCGCCTACTGCTTGCTCAGAACAAAAAGTGTAGTTTGTTAGGTCACTTCAATACATCTTGCTAAGTCGACGATAGACAGAATTCAAAAGTCTACTGCTCCATTTATCCAGGAGCCTTCAGTTTGTTCTATCCTGGACACATATTTGAGGTAACATCAGCCTCCACATGATCTACTAGTCATAATGATTTCAGGAGAATTCAGAATAAATCAAATTGCCACATGGCAATGCTATGCTCCTGTACATGATTTAACTGCAGCTATATGGGAAATAGCAGTGTTTCACGAAGGAGACAAACAAATTCAATATAGTCATACATGCCGGGGTGTAAAAAAATTGAGTAATTTTACTTGATTACTGTACTTAAGTATTATTTTGGGGTATCTGTACTTTATTCAAGTACAATTTAAATTCACAACTTGTACTTTTACTTGATTGCATTTCTGAAGAATAAAAAACGTTTTACTCCTTACAATTTTATTTCAACCTGAAAAGTACTCATTACATTTTTGCATTTTTATTTTATCTTATGCACATTAAATATGATAAACCGAAGCTCAAAAGTGCTTTTGATGTGTGAGAACCAATGAGATTTGTTTTCATGCATCAATCACACACATTTCAGCTTCAGTTTTAACTTTCATCAGGTAAATTTCTGGCTTCAAAAGTTTTCCATATTTAAATGATCATCACTGATATTATTTGCATTCAGCCAATATATTACACAGCTTCCTCAGATTTGATAATTCATGTTGTGGTGGGAAGGATTGCTTTTTAAAATTAAATATAATAAATCTAAAATAATAATAATAATAATAAAAATTATCAATCATGTGTAGTGATGCTCTTATTATCGAGTGGATCCAGTTGTATTATAATGATATATTGAGTAACAGTTAGGTCTGTCAGTTAATCATTTTTTAAAATCTAAATAATTGCATGCTTTGCTCATTAATAAATTGAATTATTTTGCAAATAATAATATATCAGTATTTGCTGAGCAAAAAACTCTAAATTCACCAAATTAACAATTAAAAGATTAATTATTGTTACAGACAGGGGTGTGGAATAGACAACACAAAAAGTGGCCTTTAGTTAAAGTTAAAGTTAAAGTTATATGTTTTAGTTCTATGTCTCTGGTCTCTGCATCACATCTGGCTCTTAAAGGGATAGTCCATCCAAAAATAAAAAAATCTTTCATGATTTACTCACCTACATATAATGCCACCCCAGATGTTCATGACTTTCTTTCTTCAGATGAACACTAACAAAGGCTTTTAGTGTGTGCATACAATGCAAGTGTACAGGACCGCATCAGAAACCACACAAAGTGAACACGCTGGTAAAGTTTAAAATATTAGTATTTGTTTGTTTTCTTACACATGCCTATCATTTCACTTAAGAAGACATTGATTCATCAATAGGTGTTGTTTGGATTGCCATCGTCTTCACTGTGTTATTGTGTAGTTTTTCAAGCATTATCTTTGGATGTCCTGTACACTTGTATTATATGCAGAGAGATTTTTTTTCTAAAACTCCCCTAAAACTCTTCATCTGAATACAGTCAGTCATATACAGTATATATGGGTGTAAGGGTGTGATGGGCATGAGGGTGTAAAGGATGGTGTATCCCTTTATGAGCTTGATAGGACTTATTGATAGTGATTGTGCAGATTCCCGTGAAGTCATGTCAGTGTTTGAATGTTACAATCTTGTACAGCATATTGATTTTCCAACACACTTAAAAGGTCACACACTGGACTTGGTCTGCACTACTGGTCTATCTAATGTTTCTGTGCTTGGCTCTCAGATTGGACTTTCTGATCTTTTCTTCTTCTAACTAAACTGTGAAATGACTCTTCCCCACCTTAGGGTGAAATCTACCATAACCTACTGTAACCTTAATTCTATCAATCCATTACTATTTTCTGAATCCATACAGACATATCTCTTCGACATTGCTGAACACACTAGCGCCCTTGATATCCTTGTCAAATATAATTCCTCCATTTCCACTGCCCTTAAAGGGGTCATACATTTTTCCTTTCTCTTTGGTGTGTTACAAGCTCTTGGTGCATATAGAAGATCTGTAAAGTTGCAAAGACTAAAGTCTCAAATCCAAAGAGATGTTCTTTATAAAAGTTAAGAGTCAGCCACACCTACCTAAAATGGCTCGTTCTAACACACCACATCCCCCCCCCACATGTCTACATCACAATGTGGGAAGATTTGCATAACGCCACCCAAATGTTCACGCAAAGAAAGAAGGCGTAACTTTTATTCTCGCTGTAGTATTGTTGTTGCCGCCACTGCCATGTCGTGAAGACGCTGTGTGTTTCATTGTGAAAGCGAAACTACTTTGTTTGGCCTTCCAAAAGAAGATGCGGAGTTGTGGGCTGGTAGAAGTTTTGAAGCAGTCACAGACTAGAGGTGCCCTCGGAGACACGTTGTTGCGGCAAAACTTAACTCAGAACACGAAACTCTCAACGGAAAATAAAATAAATTAAAGTCGAAGAATAGAAGTAACGAGACTAGATGTGTTTTCTCCTCATGGTTTTAGAGGAGCTGCTGGCGTGTAAGCCAGAGCACGCTCAAGAAGCGCAAAAAAGCAGCGTCAAAACGCGGTGGCAAAAAGGCTAGAAGCGATGACTAAAAAGCTAGAAGCATAATTTGATGGTGTCCTGCATATTTAAACCGGGCTGTTGGACACATCCCAACTGGGTTCACGCAAAGAAAGAAGGCGTAACTTTTATTCTCGCTGTAGTATTGTTGTTGCCGCCACTGCCATGTCGTGAAGACGCTGTGTGTTTCATTGTGAAAGCGAAACTACTTTGTTTGGCCTTCCAAAAGAAGATGCGGAGTTGTGGGCTGGTAGAAGTTTTGAAGCAGTCACAGACTAGAGGTGCCCTCGGAGACACGTTGTTGCGGCAAAACTTAACTCAGAACACAAAACTCTCAACGGAAAAGAAAAGAAATTAAAGTAGAAGAATAGAAGATGGTTTTCTTCTCATCGTGGCTAAGTAGCAGCGGGCGTGCAGGCCGAAGCACACTGGAATGGCGCTCGAAGAACGCAAAAGTAATGGCAAAAAGCCATGCCTAAAAATCAGTGGCTGAAAAGCAAAAGCTAAAAAAACATGACAAAAAAAGCATAATTTGATGGTGTCCTGAGTATTTAAACCGGGCTGTTGGACACATCCCAACTGGTGTTTTGACCAATTAGACACTGTCTTAGCTCGGGGTGTTGCTATACATCAGCAATATACATCTTATCAGTCACATGGTTCGAATTTTCCCGCTCTGGCAGAGTATAATTTTGGACATGATTTCTATAACAAGAATATGATACATTTGACGAAGAATTGATTGGAAGAAACGTTCAAGCAAGAAGATTCAAACACACACATACTAAACGTGAATATGAACCCTTAAGCTATTCAATAGTTATGAAAAAGACATACACATTTGACGAAGAATTGATTGGAAGAAACGTTCAAGCAAGAAGATTCAAACACACACATACTAAACGTGAATAGGAACCCTTAAGCTATTCAATAGTTATGAAAAAGACATACACAATAAGTGATTAGAACATGATAGTCAAATGTATGGGTTACATACATGATATGGAGTTAAGCAATGGACTGATATTCGTTTATAAGTCCTTTTGAGTTCATTTTGGTGCATCTATATCTGTAAAAGACAGTTTCCATGCCATTCTGTCAACATAAGGACATGTTCTGTGAAGACCAGAGGTTAAAAGGTCTCATAAGGAATCTCAGTCTGGTCTTTGTCTTCTAGGTGAGGGAAACCACCCACCGCAGTTTCTACTAATGATTTTCCTCATGTGATGGTCATGATATGCTGTGTCTTTGACCATTAATCTTGGTTACTTGCCCCAAATTTGACAATATCCATTCTGCGTTGAGATTATCAATAAGTGTTCTTTTGTTTTAATGCTGTGAGCTGCTCAAAGCTGCTAGTTGGTGGACTTGCTTCAGACTCGTGGTGCCAGTGTATCGTGGACAGATTTATGACGTTGTCTTTGGCCTCTTTGTGGAATTCGGCTCTTTGGGTTGTTCAACACCAATCTGATCGAATCTTAAATTGTCTGAGTCGGTCTGATACCCTACATGAGTAACTCAGCAGACCTCTGTAAGTCATTCTTATACTTCTTCCAAAAGAAAATAAATTGCATATATAATCTCTTTCCATCAATGAACTCCACTCTCCTCTCACATGACTTCCCCTCTGATTTTGCACCCAGTACTTTTACTGACTTTGACACTCCAAGTCCTGCTTATATCTCTGAGCTACTCCTGAAATCAAATGCATCTTTCTGTCATCTTGATCCTGCTCCTACTGTTTTACTTAAAAACTCCTGTCATCTCACAGCCTATTTCACTTCTCATTTCTCAACTTCTCAGTACTGGTGTTCTTCCTCTAGAATTAAAAACTGCAGCTGTCACACTTGTCATAAAGAAACCCAGACTTGACCCTCGATGGCTCCATTAGCATTTTAATTCTGGTAGACCTTTCCTCTGCTTTTGACACAATCTTTCACAGTATTCTCATCTCACGACTCTCTACTCTTGGTATTTCTGGAACTGCCCTATCCTGGTTCACTTCCTACCTGTCTGACTGTCATCACTACATCTCTATCCGCCAGGCTAAGTCCACTACTGCCCCTGTCTCCTATGGCGTTCCCCAGGGTTCTGTTCTTGGGCTTTTACTGTTCATCATCTACATGCTCCCATTAGGTAACATTATCCGTCATCATGACTTCAACTTCCATTGCTATGCAGATGACACCCAACTCTATATCCATTCTCAACACAATTCTCCTTTTCCCAAAAACTCCATATCAGCTTGTATTAATGATATAAATGCTTGGATGACCAGTAACTTTCTCAAACTCAACACTGATAAAACAGATATTCTACTTGTTGGTTCACCAAAAAATTTATCTAATTTCTGTGTCGAGAATGTTAACATTTCTGAAGTCCAAGACCTTCCACCACTGTTAAAAACCTGGGTATAATCTTTGACTCTTCTCACTCCTTCCTTCCTCACATTTCTTCACTCACTAAGTCTGCCTTCTTCTCTGCCTACACTCGTTTACTTCCCTTCTTAAGTATCAACGATGCTGAAACACTGGTTCATGCCTTCATTACTTCTCGACTCGACTACTGTAATTCTCTTTTATATGGTCTACCAAATAAAACAATAAATAAGCTCCCAATATATTCAAAACTCTGCAGCTAGGGTTCTCACTTTTTCAAAGAAACCTTCTCACATTACTCCCATCCTACACAGACTTCATTGGCTACCCGTTCGTTTTCATATTCACTACAAAATACTCCACATCACCTTCAAAGCACTTCATGGTCTTGCCCCCCTCTATATTTCCGATCTCATTCATACCTACCTGCAAAAACTACCAAAACCTCAAGGGATTTTTTTTAGACAACTGAGAACCTTTTCAGGTATCATTCCAACTCCAGCTGAAGAGGATAAGGTAACACTTTAGAATAGGGAACAATTATTCACTATTAACTACAACTTCTAGAGAATTGGCTGGAACAAGCTATGCTAATGGTTGAGGAGAGTGGTCGCTCTGAAAAGGAAAAGAAGTTAAGGATAGTTTAGAGTTTGTGAGGACCCACCTTGGAGATCATTAAACCAGTAAGAATTACAAACTCGGAAGTACCTCCACAAGAGAATCTGGAAGCTATTGAAAGTGCTTTTGGAAGCTCAGAGTCTGGTGAAGATATGTAGTTCAAGTTCAAAGCACTATGACAACATCACAGAGAATGCTTGTCGGATTACTTGAGGAGACTTGAGAAAGTCTTGATCAGACTTGTACAAAGTGGAGGCCTGCCTGCACAGTCTGCAAGTAGGAGGTGAGAATTCCAAAGATTCATTCTTACAAGAGCTTGCAGCTTGTTGAGGGCAGCCGGCAGCGAGTCCCCCGTTCCCTGCTCCTCCCCAATCATGGTGGACGGCAGCAGGCTCCTGGTGAACAACGCAGACTCCTCCGCTCCCTCTCGGATGGCAGCCACCTTTTCTCGACCCAGGAGCGCGGCAGCAAGCCCTCCGTCCCACCTCGTCTTCCATCGTTCCAGCACCACCGCCTCGGGCAGCCACCGGCGGTCTACGCTCCTTCATGCTGCCCGATCTCCTCAGCAGTTGTACTAAGTGGCATTCTTAATGTGGTGTACTGAAAGTAGCTAAATAAACCAGCAGACAATGCATTTGTGGAACAGAATGTTATTTTAACAACATAAATTATTAAACTCGCATCTAAAACAACAACTCTTAATCTATAGCTAATTGAGGCATAATGATATTGGAATATAATAGCAAAAGTAGGTTAAGGTAAATAATGTTAAGCTGTTATCAGCACCAAGTTTATGAAACAGAAGCTTATTTTTATTACAAATATATATACTCAGGAAAGTTATTTTTACATAGCTGGTTTTAGATTGAAGTTTTCGTCTTCTAAGTAAAATATTACAATATGTCAAGATATCAAGGCTATTTACGGATGTTAAATCAAACATGAACTTCCCTAAAACAAGAAGGTACCCTACCTAGGCTATGCTAATTAACTTTGGCTGGCACTGAGCCAGAGAAAGACACGGTCAGTGCTTTTAATATATCACAACTGTTCAGTGTTTTCAACTGCATGAAGTTTATTTTAGGTTTCAGACATTTAAATAGACATTTCAATTAAGTACTAGGGAAAAAAATTATAGTTTGTTAAATACACACTGATTTCTATGGAAAGCGGCAATAATAATCCTTTCATTTAAAATTTGACGACATGTTTAATTCCTTTCAAATACACCATAAATATTTCGTCTTCTAAGTAAAATATTACAATATGTCAAGATATCAAGGCTATTTACGGATGTTAAATCAAACATGAACTTCCCTAAAACAAGAAGGTACCCTACCTAGGCTATGCTAATTAACTTTGGCTGGCACTGAGCCAGAGAAAGACACGGTCAGTGCTTTTAATATATCACAACTGTTCAGTGTTTTCAACTGCATGAAGTTTATTTTAGGTTTCAGACATTTAAATAGACATTTCAATTAAGTACTAGGGAAAAAAATTATAGTTTGTTAAATGCACACTGATTTCTATGGAAAGCGGCAATAATAATCCTTTCATTTAAAATTTGACGACATGTTTAATTCCTTTCAAATACACCATAAATATATGTAACCATAAAGTTTACTCTGTTTTTCTCCCAGTTCACTGGCCACTTACATTACGTGATGTTAATCTGGCAGATCCACACAACAGCATCCAGCGCGCATTATGGATCAACTAACATGCTCAGTAAGGTTGTTTAAACGACAAACCAATTTAATTTACACATATTTGACAATCAAAATAGGCTGTTTCATATAGTTCATGATATAGTTAACAAGTTTGTGGATATTTTGAATAAAAAAGGAAAAACTAAATAAAAGGGATACAGCTGTCATACAGCTCTATTGTGCCTGCATGACACATCGCTATGGAAAAAATAAGATGCATACAGATTATTTTATTACTTAATATTGTATTTGATAATTACCATTGTCCATTGACATAATATATCACAAAAGAAATTAAATAAATCAAGCTGTCATTTCATGTACTCTTGGGGGCCCCCTGGTGGCCATAGGGGCCCTAAGCAGCCGCTTAGTTCGCTTATGCCTTGGGCCGGCTCTGCCAGTATGTTCCAGAGATTAGCCCATCTTTGTAAAGAGTCTACTGGAGTAGACACTGTTCGCACAATGCCAGTAAATCTTCAAGCGTCAAAGACATTGGAAATTGAATCCAGAGGACAAAAAGACCCAGAAGATGCTGTGGCTGAAATTTAATGGCCAGGTCCAGGTCCACTCAGTATTCCAACAAGAAGTGAGTGTCAAAAACGTGCAAACTCAAGGTTAGGCAATCCACTGACAAGAGCATTCAAGTTATTGATCAACCATCAACTTCAAGTAGTCATGTTAAGGTGTTTGTAAAGCCTACTATCATTCCCTCATCAGCCATTCAAGTAAACAGATTTCATGTTCTGTTAAGGAATGTTTCACAGAAAGAAGTCTGCATTCCCGTAGATGCAGTGGTTGCACAAGAATACACCACAGAAGTTGATACTACTGTGGAGAGAGATGATTCAGCAAAAGGATCACCCATAGATCCATGCTTGTTTATCTTTGGGGATTCGCCAATTCCCAAATATTGGAAAATATTTTGGTTATCTCAAAAACTGTCTGAGAGGCTGAAATGTCTTCTCACTCCAAGGATTGACAAGGTTTTAGATTGTCTTATGGGTATAAAGTTTACTTTAAAATGGAGTGGTTCTCCATTTTAGACATTACTATCAGATCAAAATGGCAGATGAAGATAAGGACAAGGCCGCTTTCATATGCCTGCTTGGGTTCTATCAATTTGAGAGGATGCCTCAAGGAATCTCTGGAGTGCCTGCCACATTCCAGAGATTAATGGAGAAGGTCATAGTGTACATGAATCTTCTGGAAGTACTTGTGTATTTGGACGACCTAATAGTGTTTTAACATTAGAAGAACATGAGGAAAGTCTGTTAAAAGTCCTTGACAGACTGGAAGAAAGTGGATTAAAAGTCTCACTTGACAAGTGCCAATTCTGTCAACCTCGTGTAAAATATGTGGGGCATATAATATCAGAGCAGGGCATTGCCACAGATCCAGCTAAAGTTGAATCTGTGACACATTGGAAGCAACTCACTGAAATCCCTTAGATCATTCCTAAGATTCTGTGGGTGCTACAAATTTTTTATAGCTAATTATTCAGCTATAGTCAAACCCCTTACTGAGCTTACAAAGCGATATCCTCCTACTCAGCAGGGAAAGAACTCTGTAAAGAACAAAGTGATGTACCACAAAGAGTCTGACACTTTTGGTGACAGATGAACAGAAGAATGTACGGAGGTATTCCAAAAGATCATCCATTGTCTTACTAATGCACCTGTGTTGGCATTTGCTGATCCTACCAAACCCTACATTCGGCACATGCCAGCCTGAATGGGTTGGGAGTGGTTTCAAACTAAGAGTACACAGAAGGGTTAAGGCCCGTAGCATTTGCCAGCCGAAAGCTTAAGACATCTGAAAAGTGTTACCCTGTCCAGCAACTTAAGTTTTCAGTGCTTAAGTGGGCAAGTTTCATTATTATTTATATGGTGCCAGATTTATGGTAAGAACAGACAACAGTCCTATTACATCCATACTTACCACTACCAAACTCAATGCTACTGGTCATCTGTGGTTAGCTGCGCTGTCCACATACAACTTCAGTGTGCAGTATACACCTGGGAAAAGCAACATTGATGCTGATGCCCTGTCTCGTAATGTCTTTTTCAATAAAGAACAAGAAGACTGGGAAGAAATACCACCATCAGGCATCAAAGCATTTTGCAAAACCGTGATTATTCAAAAGTGTGTGGAGCAGCTGGGAGTGTCACCTGAAGCCGTACCTGAATGCTATGCTTTTCCAACCAGACTGGACATTGGTTCCCTGGCAATTGAGCTCCCAAGATTTAATAAAAGCTCTGGAAGACGACCCTGCCATTTCTCAAGTGAGAAGTGTTATAATTGGTGTAACGAATCAGCTCATGGGAAATATGAATAATTAACCATAACTAGTTATAATTAATTATGAATATTTTAGATCCGCTGTAGATATTTAGCTTGACTGTCTTGTCACTTCTAAGAACGTTAATTTCCTGGTTAAGGGAAATAACTTTCTTACTGTACAATTCTACAAAAGCTTGTAGCATAAATCTGCATGATTAAGTGACTCCAGTTATAAGCAAACAATGAACCATGTCAAGTGTGATACAAGTAAGGTTTTATTAACTACACAAACACTTAAACTAGTCTAACAGACTACATAAACACATAAACTGGTCTAACATCCTACATACACACATAAACTGGTCTAACATACACATACACACACACACACACACACATATACAGTTGGTATAGGAAAGGGTTAAAGTTTAACTCAGTACAGAAAAGAGACATAAGGAATGAAATTTATGGAACCATTTGCATGAGAGCATTTCTATTCAGATTATGCTTATTATTTGGTGCTCAGGACGATAGTTATGCCCTAGCGTTTGTCTAGATGACTTTTGTAACAGGGTCATAAAAATTAGGGCACATGTTTGAAAATAAACAAATCAAAAATAGAAATGTCTCTGGTTCCTTTTGAGGTTCAGAGAGAACATCAAAACAAAGAGGACATAACATGTAAATGGATTTAAAATTATCTGACTGCCATTATTAAAACAAGGTAATCACATCTGGTATTAGGAACAAATAGCAGCACTAGTGATTAGTGTGTTACTAAAAGCACCCAATACCTTAATGATTCTTCTCTAGATAGACAGTTAAGATGTAATTAAATTTAGATTTAATTAACTAGTAACTAAGCAATAGCATTCAGGAAGGATACATCTAAGATAGTTAAATTCGCTGAGACGAATTGAAGATTGAGAAACATAGAAAAAGAAGAAAAAAGAAGGAAGAGAAATGGAAAAATCAGAAACCAGGGATTAGGTTAAATGCAAATTACTTCACACTGCACACACACATGCTGTATTTAAAAGCTTCAATTAAAGAGTGTTAACCCCTAATTGTTAAAGCTATTTGGTAGCTTAGCCTAAGATGAAACTATGCTAAGTCGTGTTAGCTTAGCTGCTTCAGGTGGTTTGTTTAAAACATTGCGTGTTGTGCTATGTGAAGTTAGCGCTTCCTGTGACAAGTTGTTGTCACGGTAACCAATGCATGCCAGTGCAATTCAAGCAGTTTAGTGTCTGCCTATTT
>NW_015505299.1:892193-910208 GCF_001515645.1 Sinocyclocheilus grahami | reverse complement strand
ACATACACACACACACACACACACATACAGTTGGTATAGGAAAGGGTTAAAGTTTAACTCAGTACAGAAAGAGGCATAAGGAATTAAATTTATGGAACCATTTGCATATTCAGCAGATCTACACCTGAGTGAAACGTTAGATTCTTAGTTCAAACACACCTTTGTAAAAAGGTGTAACTGATACTTAATGTATCAATTAATAAGACTAAGTTTGATACTTGCAAGTCTCGTCTGTCTGAAAATAGATCCCTGATGCAATCTTAAGGCCCAAGATCTTGCTGAAGTTGGTTGATGAGAAAGAACCAGTTTGCGTCAGAGTAACTTGAAGAATGGAAAGGACAAGGCCGAAGCCTGGCGCGAGCTTAGCGTTTTCGGGAGCGTTTGTCTCACCACCTCTCAGAATTCCAACAAACCACCGAACTGGGAGGGTCCCTGGAGCAGGGCCTTTAAGGTCTGAGAAGATCCCCGCCTTTCAAGATGGGTTGTCCAATGAGAAAGATGGAAATTCCGAGCGGGAGGTGGCAATTGCTGGAGGGTTTACAACCCTTTGTCTCTAAGCATGGTAACTGGCAAATGGACTTGAATCGAAATTACTAAAGATTCTCAGGACCCTAATATATATTGCCTATGTACCAATATATAATATATACGCTTGTTTTGATCATAAGAATGCGAATTCATAGATACTACACATGGTAGAAATATATATATATGTAAGCTGACAGGAGTGTGTTTCGATTATAAGTCTGCATAACAGTATACAGTTTCAAAGACCAAATACACGATGACAATAATATACCCAATGACCTGAAGGATCATGTGTGTTCATTCAAAGAAAGGTTTTCCTATGAATTAATTAGTAGAAAAGTCAATTTCTACTCTGCCTCTTGCCCTGGGACATGCAGGCATTTTCCCTGCTTTACATTCTTTTGGCCAATAAACCCAGTGATATCAGCGTTGGTTGCCATGCAACCAGGTGCCTGTTCGGCTTCCTGGGGTGTTACGCATTTCGGGGGGAAGGGTTCATGGGTCCTCATATGACTTGTTAACTGAGGGGGTTACAGAGTATTTGTTAAATATAAACACAAAATATATATTGTGTGTTTGATTGGTCCATACGCTACATTGGCCAGAGGCAAAGATCCTGAAGTGAATCTACTACATAAAAAAGGATCCAAACTTGTAGTACAGAGAAGATCATTATTCCGGTTGGTAAAGAGACAACAAATGAAGAGTGTTAACAGCATGTTTTACCACAGAATTATCTTACAGTCACTTAATGATAAAACTGGACATCTGGGAGTAGAGAAGACCACTGCTTTAATAAGAGATGGTTTCTATTGGCCAAAGATGTCAAATTAAATTAACCAAAATGTAAAGAACTGTGGAAAATGTATCCTTCGTAAGACCCAACACCAGAGAGCTGCACCGTTGAAGCAGATCACCAGCAATGGTCCTATGGATCTTGTTTGTATTGATTTCTTGTCCCTGGAGCCTGATTCCAAAGGAGTGTTGTATGCCCAAGCTTTTCCATCGAAAGAGCAGAAAGCTCTCACGGTAGCCAAGGTATTATGTGAAAAATATTTTGTTCATTACGGACTACCAGCAAGAATACACTCGGATCAAGGACAAGACTTCGAAAGCAAGTTAATCCATGAGTTGCTAAAGATAACAGAGATTCAAAATCACGAACATCTCCATACCATCCCCAGGGGGATGCGCAACCCGAATGACTCGACAGAACTTTGTCGTTGATGCTTGGGACTCTAGATAACTCCAAAAAGCAAAGGTGGAGCCAGCATGTCAGTCAATTAGTATATGTGTATAATTGTACAAGAAACAATGCAACTGGATACTCGCCATATGACCTCATGTTTGGATGGAGAGAAAGACTCCCAATCTATCTCTGTTTCTCTTTCTCATCAGAAGGTTGAGCAGACAATTACCAGCAATTTGTGTCTAAGCTGAGAACAGACCTAAAAGGGGCCTACTAAGTAGCTTCTGAGGCTGCAGACAAATATCATCAGAAGAACAAAAGACTACATGATGAGAGTACGTGATCAAATGCTCAAAAAAGGGGACCGAGTTCTAATGAGAAATATTGGAGGCACAGGAAAAAACAAACTAGGAAACAAATGGAGTTCCTTAAAATATGTGGTCATCAGTAAAATGCCAAACTTGCCTGTCTACAGAGTAAACCCTGAGAAAGGCAAGGGACCAGTCAAAACGGTGCATAGAAATCATCGTTTGCCTATTGGATACCTGGCAAGAACGCCAGAGGAGAGAGAAGAAAAGGAAGTATCTCAGAAAATAGTGACAAGGTCCCAGACACATCAAAAAATTAAGCTTGGTGAAGCAGGAACAGCCAGTGTACCTGTGGAAGAAAAATAAGAGGATGATGAGGTATCTTCGGTTTCCGAGGAGGTTGAAACCTACATACCTCTACAGACCCTTCAAGAACTCCGGAGGCCACCAGAGTCTCAGAATCTGAGATCTGTTCCCCAAGAAAAGAGAGTGTCTATTCCTGTAGAGAGTGAAACACCTAGGAGTGGGGACAACAGTGAGACAGAAGTAATACCCACGGTAGAAGAACCTAGTGAGGAGCAGGTTGTCGATACTCTGGAAAGCAAAAGGCACATCAATGAAATAATGCCAGCAGTTGAAGAACCTAACACTCCTTTGGAAGAAAGGAATGACTTACCTTTTCCTGAAGAACATGATGGTGAAAATAATCTAAATGGTCTGGAGCCTACTAGAGAAATGAAGCCTAAAATAAAAAGTTAAACTCAGTTATGATAACTTGGGCAAATCTAGTCCAGTACATACTCATGGTATGCCTGTGCACTGCAGTTTTGTTTCAGAGGGTAGGAGAAGTGATTGTAACATCTCATGGAGCACTGTACAATCCATCATCCGGAAATGGAAAGAGCATGGCACAACTGCAAACCTACCAAGACCTGGCCGTCCACCTAAACTGACAGGCCAGGAAAGGAGAGCATTAATCAGAGAAGCAGCCAAGAGGCCCATGGTAACTCTGGAGGAGCTGCAGAGATCCACAGCTCAGGTGGGAGAATCTGTCCACAAGACAACTATTAGTCGTGCACTCCACAAATCTGGCCTTAATGGAAGAGTGGCAAGAAGAAAGCTATTGTTAAAAGAAAGCCATAAGAAGTCCCATTTGCAGTTTGCGACAAGCCATGTGGGGACACTCAATACAAATGCACGCCACACTTTTTTTGTAGAAAGATTTTGGACACAATTTATAATTTTCCATCCAGTTCACAATTATGTGCCACTTTGTATTGGTCTATTACATAAAATCGCAATAAAATACATTTTTGTTTTGGTTGTAACATGACAAAATGTGGAAAGGTTCAGTAGGTATGAATACGTTTGCAAGGGACTGTATATAGTATATAAATAATGTTTAAATTTTTTTTATTATTTAATGATCAATGCTTTGTTTACATGGTAATGTAATCCGCAACAATGACAAGGAGGGGTGTGGCTTGGTGCGAGGAGAAGGAAGGAGACGCAAGAAGGAGCGAGAGAAAAAAGGTTTCATAGTTTGCAGAAAAAGGGGAGGGGAAAACAATGAATTTATCTATCACAGTTAAGCATAACAGTGATATAAATACTTACCCAGGCCCCAGCTTTAGCATAGCAGGTAATTGTTGATGGGGTTACATAAAAAATAAACATACATTTTTACACTAGTAATATGCTACTTTAGGAAGACATGATCAGTTTCACCTTGGAAGTGATTATTTGTTGTCATTGCTTTTGAGGATCTATAGACACATGCCCATCAGAAAGTTCTTAAAAACAATAAAATTGCTTAATTAAAACACCATGAACAACACATACCACAAAGGACAATGGCAACTTGATGTTATAAATACACTGGGATTAAGGATTAAACAAGAAAAAATATTGGAAAAAATAAGTTTGGTACAGTGAACAAGACATGATATTAACTAATGACTCAAAACAGGAAAAAAATACATAATTTTTGTGTACATGCAAGTGTTTGCAAGTAGCAGAACACTCAACAGGATACTTCCTTGCCAGCATTGGTCAAAAAAAAAAACTTTCCAGTTGATTTTTGACACCCCCTGCAACATTACAGAGATCAATTAGCTCAAGGAATTTTGGCAACAAACCTGAGGGACTCGCATAAACTTCTTCCTGTTCTCCAATAATGTCAACAATCTTTAACATCTTTCACCTTGAAGCTTCCTATGAAACATCGAGAACCTGAATGGCACTTTTACCTTAGAAATGACTTTCCAACCTTAATTGGAGTAACTTCAGCCCTGAAGCTTCTTCTCCCAGGCATTGTCATTATGGAGATGAAACTTAGGATGGTGATTCTTCAGTAGTACAACAGCACACTGTGTATGTATATTAGTATTGTTTGTTGTTTGCTTCAGAAATAATATTTAGACAAGAAATCTTGACAAGTGACATCTGACTTAACCAGATTAGAATGAAGGATCTATTGTCAACCCTGGCAAGGTTTAGCAGCTCAAAACCCATTCCAGTGCATTAATAGGGCTGCTCAATTTTTATTTGATTTTTTGCAAGGCAGCTGACTGTATATTCAACAGAAATGTCTCACTCTCATGCCAGCGAAATCATCTTGGATGTCCTATACCATATTGTGTACTTTAAAATGGCCTACCAGATGATGCCTTGGAGGCCATCAATGCTTACTTTAGACCTTAGCATCAAGAACACCAACAACCATTAAGACACAGAGAAAAAATCATGCTCCTCCTGAATACTATGTAACATAAGTACTTTTCCACGTATTCCCACTCTGGGAATCCCACTCTGATATAGTGAGCCCTATTCTTACTGTGTCCTGTAGACCAGTGGTTCCCAACCCTGGACCTGGAGTACACCCAGCATGGTACATTGTAAATGTCTCCCTTAGGAAGGGTGTCCAACCCTGTTCCTGGAGGGCTACTGTCATGCAGAATTTAGCTCAAACCCTAATTAAACACACCTGAACCAGCGAATCAAGGTCTCTAAACTCACTAGTAACTTCCAGGCAAGTGTATCGGAGCTTGTTGGAGCTAAACTCTGCAAGACATTGGCTCTCCAGGAACAGGTTCAGTCACACAGGATTCAACTCATAAGCTCATTAGTAAAGACTCCAAGACAGGGATGGGCAGCTCTGGCCCTCTAAATCCACTTTCCTGCAGAGTTTAACTACAAATTCACCTGCACATGGCTTTCTAGTAATCTTGAAGACCTTGATTAGTTTGTTCAGCTGTGTTTGATTAGGGTTGGAACTAAACGCTGCAGGAAGGTGGATCTTGAGGGCCAGAGTTACCCATCAAGATCTCAAATTGGTATGTAAGATAAGATAGACATCAGAAATGCGCAGTGTTAGGAATAGTCCAGGACCACGATTGGGAACTGCTACTGTAGACCATTTTCAAGTAACTACAGAAGAATACAAGCTTTTAACCATGGGTTAAAAGGGTTGGTAACTTCGAAGGCCTTCTAGAGTATGGCTGACAACGCGTAGTCTAGGGCGTTATTTTAATGACAAATGTCGAGAACGCATTATTTTAGCGCAAAAGCACATTAATATAATGCACCAGTGTGAATCTCTCCGCTTGTGCGCGGATTTCTTTTGCTCTTGCACAAAACCGGACGCGTGAGTTCAGATACACGCTGCTCTCACCTGGAGAGAGTGCGCGCACTTAAAACGTGTCTCTCCTCTCACTCAAACTGTGTCCTGTGCACTCTCAAATCTCTGTGCTCATGCACTATAGATATTAATTATGTTCACACCTGAATCTTTAATCTTAAATCTTCTGATTTAAGACAGAACTATTTAGATATGGGTCAGATGCACTATTCCCTAAACCGATACTTATGATTTGGAGACCAAATATAACACTATAATTAATTTTTTATATTTGCCATAACATTACTACATTCTATTCCATGGGTTTAATGCATTTGCAGACAATGTAATTACATGTAACTGTCATATAACTGTATATTCACTGTTTTAGAGGAGAGTGCCATTTAATGTGAAGCTAATATTAAGTGGATTTTCATGAAAAGAAAATCAGACCTGAAAACAAACACTGGATAAAATAAAGAAAAATCCCAATAAATGTCCAAATAGCACAGGTTCAGTTCACTCAGCCAATTAGATTTCACGTAGTATTTTCATCGGTCAGTTGTGGAGGTCTGATCGGTTTAAGCTTTATTTACATAGCACCTTTTAAAACAGTGTATACAAAGTAGCCTACTTTACAAAGAGATGCATATGTGCATTCACAGAAAAGATCAAAATACAAACATAAAATACATATAGTAAAACAAAGTAGCTACAATAACCAGTTTATGTTAAAACAAAAATACAACAATAAAAAAATCAAGGAAAGGCCCTGCACAAATCTGTTTTGAGACTACTTTTTAAAAGTGCATAATGATAACTTTTGACAACGTTTAATTCAGGTGCGAAAATAATTAATATCTATAGTGCATGAGCACAGAGATTTGATAGTGCACAGGACAGTTTTAGTGAGAGGAGAGACACGTTTTAAGTGCGCACACTCTCTCCGGGCGTCCGGTTTTGTGCGAGAGCAAAATAAATCCACACGCGAGCTGAGAGAAATCTCTCCTCTCGCGCATTATATTAATGTGCTTTCGCGCTACAATAATGCGTTCTCGACATTTGTCATTAAAATAACGCCATACTAGTCTATGAACCAGGTGTTCACAGATGCCTCAGTTCTACACAGCAAACACTCAACATCTTACAGTCATTTAAATAGAATTAAAGTAGCATACCAGTCATGGTTGGATATGAGTGAGTCACATTTAAGGGAATGTAAGGCCGCATTTACATTACATGGTTCAAGTGACCCAATTCCGTTTTTTCCTCCCATGTGGCACATATTGGATATGACCCACAAACGTGTAAGCAGAAAAAAAGTGCATGGATTCCATTATTCCCAGATCGGTTTCAGGCCTCATTCATATGTAGAAATAAATCTGATATGAATTGGATACTGTCACAGTTTCTGTCAGTTTGGACCTTCTGTTTGCCCTGTAGTCTGTATTTAAGTTCCTGTCTGTTCAGTCTTAGTTGGCTGGTTATTAGTCGTGGATATCTTAGTCGTTATCTTCTTTGTCGTGCGCTCCTTGTCTCTACACCACACTACAGACGTGACAGAATAACCGGCCTGAAAGTGTACAAGCGGCATGTTTCCCCATGTTTGTTTTTTTCATTTTTTAAAGTTTTTTTCTTTTATACTTTCATGGATCGCCCCGAATTCCTCCTCCTCCTGCTGGAGCAGGGAGAGCTCGCCCTCAAGGACCACACCAGACTATTCCTGGAAATCTCTAACCATAACAGACGACGAAGTTGTCAATCAAGAACTGCAGTGTAAATTTGGCCTAAGAGGAACAAGGGGCTATAATGTCTCAAAAGTCTGGAGATGAGTTGCTCCATCAAGTTACAAGCTTATAAACTTTGAGGAATGTACTTAAAGCTAGCATAGGCAGTTTCTGCGCTACTAGTGTCAACTAGAAAATAAAGTTGTTTTCAAAAAACCTTTGCAATGCCCCTTTCACGTCTCCTGCTTCCCCAAATCTAAACAAAAACAAACACAGCTCTTACATTTCTATAAATGGCATATCACAACAGGTAGAAGTAGACTACTTTCAATAAAATTTCCAATATATAGGAAATGCTTTTATTTTGAAATTTAGCTAACCTGTCATGAAAGTTTGCTGTTTCGAATGAAACCCAAACATTCGATCAAATTCCTTCCATCTTGTAAAAACACTGTGAAATGTTTACGTCAAGGTATGTCTTCTGTGGCCTGTAGCACGAAGTGATATGAACAAACTTGAGAGAGTTGCAGAGTACACTGCAAAAAATGCTTTTCTTAGTTTTTTTGTCTTGTTTTCAGCCAAAATATCTCAAAATTCTTAAATCAAGAAGGATGTTCTAGACAAGTAAAATTATTGTCTTGTTTTCAGAAAAAACAAGTCAAAATTAAGTGAATATATATATATATATATATACATAAGATTTGTCTCTAAAATATTATCACTATATAAACTTTAAGTTGTATTGAGAGATAAAGAAGGGTGGCTTTATTGCGTCAGATATATGTTACTTTGCTCAGAGCTGATTGGTCCAGCTTTGGTTTGCAATCTCTAACTCAGAATAAAACCTGCTCAGGAGCAGGGTAGCCGTGTAGCGTAAATTTAGCAAACTTGTAGAGCAAACTTACCTGGTTAAAAACGAAATGAAACCGGCTTCGTGCTACAGGCCACTGGTATGAATGTTAAAAAGCCAACAAAGCCTTCTTTACAGTGTCGCTGGCTAACTGATTTTGAACTTATTTATTGTCAGTGTGGCGAGTCAGTTAAAATATATATATTTTTTATGTTAATACCGGAAGATGTGCCTTATTGTTATTATTGCATATTATGTATTTTCAGAGAGTGAATGATTCCATAAAGGTTCAGTTGAGAGTAATGACTAAAATTAGCAACTGAATTTTACATTCTTTAAACAGTCTTTTACAAGCATGACATTAACTTGTTTCATTTGATGCCTTCTCTAGCCTTGTGCTGTCAAATTCAAGTCATATGTAAAAGATTAGTCATAATTCAGTTTACTGCCCTGTAGATAACTATGTCCTTGTACATTCTCTGTGGTCCCTCAATGTCCTTTTTATAAACAGTCTTCTAATGTAGTTGCATTTCTGGGCCCTAGGTGGTCTGAAATTAAGGGACCTCAGTTGCCCCTTAATTCCAGCTACTTCCCACAGTTATTGCATTAGAAACGCAGCAGCAGGCACACTATGGTCTTCTCTTTGTATCTACTGTACAGTAGCATGTTAGAGTAAGCTGTGTCTCCTCTTCGACCTTGAGGGATTGATGTGTCTGTGTGCCGCAGCAGGGCAGAAACTCATAAATAAGAATGAAGGATAGCCCAAGGGGCCCTTAGGGTGTACCATCAAGAGTGGAAGCTCAAGTCTCAATGAAGACACTAGGCCTTTACCTCCTTGCCCACCTGAAGATTAATTACAACCACCAGCACTACCTTACCAACTGACCCCTCAATAAGACCTTGCCCTAGCATCCCTCCCCCAACCCTTCATCCCTTACTTAATCATGCATTTTCAACAAATGTATGCCTTCAACAAAGTCTCTTTTCTCTTTCACGCAGTAAAATTGGATATTTCTGCATTTTTCTACTCTATAATTAGCAAGAAATCATCATATCTGGGGTTCACTGCAACAAAAAGTTTGGAAACTTTGATTTTTGTTATTTGGTAGGCATAGACTTTCGTTCACTGTTTTCTCTGTGGTCTTATTTTTATATTGAAAAGGCCATGTATTATTTGTCTTAGTTATCCTTGGGATCAGACATGATCTAATCAACATGAGGTTCACAGGGGAGCAGACACAGTCAGATAAATGTAACATATGAACATGATACAGTCTTTCCTAAAATAGCAACAAGCTTTGCTGTTTCGAATGAAACCCAAACATTCGATCAAATTCCTTCCATCTTGTAAAAACACTGTGAAATGTTTACGTCAAGGTATGTCTTCTGTGGCCTGTAGCACGAAGTGATATGAACAAACTTGAGAGAGTTGCAGAGTACACTGCAAAAAATGCTTTTCTTAGTTTTTTTGTCTTGTTTTCAGCCAAAATATCTCAAAATTCTTAAATCAAGAAGGATGTTCTAGACAAGTAAAATTATTGTCTTGTTTTCAGAAAAAACAAGTCAAAATTAAGTGAGTTTTTGCTTAGAACAAACAAAATAATCTGCCAGTGGCGTAAGCAAAAGTATATGATTTCAAACAGAAAACAAGATTATTTTGCTTGCTTCAGGCAAAAACTCACTTAATTTTGACATCTTTTTTTTCTGAAAACAAGACAATAATTTTACTTGTCTAGAACATTCGTCTTGATTTAAGAATGATACAGTCTTTCCTAAAATAGCAACAAGCAGCATGATAATAGATTGTGGTGACAGGAAATCTGCAGGCTGTGTGGAAACACTGTGGTTTTATGGTGTACAGCAGGAAATCTGGACACTGTATACTGCTATGGATTTTTCATTCAGCATTTTTTTTTTTGTTTGATCTTAAAGCTGCAGTGTGCGTTCACACCACTGGTCCCACTGAATTAGGGTGGCCATATGAGCCGTTTTTACGGGACACGTCCTGGCCAAGATTACTATATTTGACTTTGTTTTCCTGTTTTCGTACATGCTGAAGGTAATGATCGAAAATTAGCTTGACCAATAATGTGCAGGCATTGTACATAATCGACCAGTCGTAGCGTGTGAGATGCAAATATGCGTACAAGTTAGATATGTCCATTAGTTTGTTCAACTTGAAGCAGCACTGCGCAGACCGATCATTGCATGACATCAAAGTACCGCAAGAGCGATTCAAAAGCATAAGGAGCTGTCTGCTCTCTATAGCTCTCACAGATGTCATACACCGAGTGGGTCTCGAACCCGGTTCTCCGGCATGGGAGGCGGATGCACTAACAAGGAGGCTAAAGACTGCACCCTCTAGCATCAGTCGCTAGTGCGTCTCTTGAGATCAGGGGAGTGAGGTTTACCTGCACAGCACCTACTCGCTAGCCTCCGTTACACTCACCCCCCTAAACCTCACTCCCATCCGGGTCACGGCACCAATGTAAACCCTCTCCCCCGGGTCCTCACCGCCACACCTCGGTCTTGTTCCGAGTGGGTCTCCGGCAAGGGAGGCAGACGCACTAACAAGGAGGCTAAAGACTGCAGCCACTATCCCAAAGACTACTGGCTGCATAAATCCAACTGAAACAATCATAAAGTAGAAAAAGTATCGGCACACAACAAGTAGGGCAAAGGCTCTTCAACTGTTTGTTTATTTTTCTTCAATAGAGGTCACATCGTGCAGAAAGGTGTTATAAAGTGCAAAGTGAAGTGAAAAACATTTTCAAGATCAACTCTTCATCAGTGCTGCATGATTGCGGATACACACCTGAGTCCTTTTAAAGGGTACAAATAATCATGGACATCCTAATATATATGCAGGCACAAAAATATAATCCATGTACAAAAATGTATGAAAATAATCCACAGAAAACAGACTACAAATAAAAAAGACCAAAAAAAGAGCACAAATTACAACCAATAAAATAACTATATATGAACCTCCTATTTCTGGCCAGATAGCTACAGTATATCAGAATTACTTACAATATTTAAATTAAAAGTTCCAGTAATGGTGTTCATCCAACTGAGTTTCTTTGTATGAAAAAACAAAACAAAACTTGAATTCGTCACCCAAGTTAGCATGTTTAGAAAAGCATATTTAGGATATTTTGAATTGCAATATACATAAAGCACAGTTGCTCATACATGAGTATATAATATAAACCAGAACAAGAACAGTAGCTTTTTCCTCCGCACTGCAGAGAAAGGTGAATGCTAGTGTCTTCCTCACTTTCTGTGTATCGATTCATCTAAAGCTGCCACACCTGAAATAGCTCAGACAGAGCTGACACACGCAAACAAATCAGAGAGTATTCTGTGCAAGGGGCTTGAGAAGAAACAATGGCAACACTTGAGGGCTAGAGTACAATATACCCAATCTCACTGGCCTCATGTTTCTAAATCTGCATGTGTGGAATAGATTTGTGTGCTTTCACACCAAGGTGCTGAGCTCTTATGCATAACTAAAAATAGAGAAATTGTACAATGTTTCACCTCAGCCTCTCAGGATGTAACCTGCTTTTCTTTCCCGAAATAGTGTGAGGTAATTTGCAAGCCCATCCCTGGAATACCTGAGTCAGCCATTAATCAAAGGCAGGCTGTAGTAGGCTGTGCAGGCCAGAGGGGGATGGTGGGCATGCAGAGCAGGAACATTAATCAACTATTGCACAGTGAAAGAGCTGAAAATGACAAACGCCAAGTATCTGTGTTATCCTCCTGCTGGAGTCCCAGAACACAGACCCGGACTGGATTTAAAGGACTAATCCTCACACGCTTGCTCTTTCCGCTCTCACTGGCCCTGCTCTGTCTATTAGCAAGCAAACACTGTCATCGCCACGCCTCAGAAAACTATTATACTTTCAAAAACAACTAAAATTTCATAACCCCACATATTTTGAACTGCTATGATTAAAAGGGGAGGCAAGAGAATGAGCCCTATTAAAACAGACTGTGCAGCCCAATTTTGTAAGCAATGTGTTGCCACTGTTGTCTTTACTAAATCAGGGTGACCAAACACAGATTTGATTGTTTTTTTTATGTTGCCATGGCAAGAAAATATTTCTTTCAAAATTTTAAGGAAAGTTGTCATAGTGTAATTGCACAAATAAGTACAGAGTAGTCTAGTTTATTATAGTCTTTATTTTTTCCCTTTTTGTTTTCTTTTGGATTTTTGCCTTGTCTGTTGTCTTGTTTTTGCTTTGTCACTTCCTGGAGGATGATGCCATTAGGAGAACTGCATTTTGTTAGTTACATGGATTTAAAAACAAAATACTGACAGAATGGACGGTGATACCGAGACCATTAGAAAATTGTATTGATTGATTATCAGTTGGCCTTATGTCAAATAAACGAGCGACAGCTCAGTTAACCAATCAAATCACTATTGCTATCCGTTATTTTGTCCTTCAAACTTTAAAGCTTACTGTCGGACACATGCAAACCTCCTTTTTGATAAATTCCTTTAACTATGGTAAAAAGGTGTTGCTATGGTACATATAATTTAGATACTAGGTATCCAGAATGGCAATTTAATAGTTTCATTTATTTCATTCCTGAAAATCAGGCAGTAATCTCGAAAAAATGCAAGTGTTGGATAAGATGAAAGCTTTGTTGAACTTCACCTTTGTTAATTTTTTACTTCCATATTGTTTTTTTATAAAAAGACTGTATGGTTAAAATGTGTTTTTGAACAGTTTTCATTAACACTAGACCCAATTTAGGATTACAATTTTGTATGGCAGTATGCTTCATCATCAAAACATTTGAGGAGGATATCTGATTTACTGGATATCTGTAAATCTCCATCTACAGTTAGAATAAACTGAATTTTACTGTACATTTCTGCCATATGTACATCAATTTGACATAGTTACCACTGACAAGCTACTACTAAATATATTGTAGAAACTTAATTTTCTGTAAAACTGCTTTGTAACGATTTGTATCATGAAAAGTGCTATACAAATAAACTTGAATTGAATTGAGTTGAATTGAATAAACATCTGTATACTATGTGCAGCCAAGCTTCAACCAAGATATTTGTGCATCTGTTGATTTCATCTTATGTTTGGATTATTTGGTTTTATTTGAAAAACACACGCATAACGAATGGACACCCATGTGAATCTTTCAATATTTGGAATCTGGTTTCAATATATCTGTGGTCTGTTAAGTAAAAACAACTTTGTTTCTGCAAGTAATGTGACATGCAGCCAAAATAAAACTTTATTTAAAAAAAAACACAAAAAACACATTATTTATCTGTTTGCATCTGCTAAGCATCCATTATAGATTGTTCCTGTGTGGTAATGTCAATGTTTATGACATATGACATTGCAATTTAATAGTGTTTTTTGCATTACAGCATGATACAAAAGCTTATGATTTTTTCTTTTTGTGCTATGACAAACTGCATTGCAAGGTACATTGAGTCGACTCACGTCGACATTTTGTTTTTGGTGGACATAGATAGGTAGTCTCCCTTGGCAGTGGGAGTGGTTATTTTTGGCCCACTAAATATTTCTTTCAAAATTTTAAGGAAAGTTGTCATAGTGTAATTGCACAAATAAGTACAGAGTAGTCTAGTTTATTATAGTCTTTATTTTTTCCCTTTTTGTTTTCTTTTGGATTTTTGCCTTGTCTGTTGTCTTGTTTTTGCTTTGTCACTTCCTGGAGGATGATGCCATTAGGAGAACTGCATTTTGTTAGTTACATGGATTTAAAAACAAAATACTGACAGAATGGACGGTGATACCGAGACCATTAGAAAATTGTATTGATTGATTATCAGTTGGCCTTATGTCAAATAAACGAGCGACAGCTCAGTTAACCAATCAAATCACTATTGCTATCCGTTATTTTGTCCTTCAAACTTTAAAGCTTACTGTCGGACACATGCAAACCTCCTTTTTGATAAATTCCTTTAACTATGGTAAAAAGGTGTTGCTATGGTACATATAATTTAGATACTAGGTATCCAGAATGGCAATTTAATAGTTTCATTTATTTCATTCCTGAAAATCAGGCAGTAATCTCGAAAAAATGCAAGTGTTGGATAAGATGAAAGCTTTGTTGAACTTCACCTTTGTTAATTTTTTACTTCCATATTGTTTTTTTATAAAAAGACTGTATGGTTAAAATGTGTTTTTGAACAGTTTTCATTAACACTAGACCCAATTTAGGATTACAATTTTGTATGGCAGTATGCTTCATCATCAAAACATTTGAGGAGGATATCTGATTTACTGGATATCTGTAAATCTCCATCTACAGTTAGAATAAACTGAATTTTACTGTACATTTCTGCCATATGTACATCAATTTGACATAGTTACCACTGACAAGCTACTACTAAATATATTGTAGAAACTTAATTTTCTGTAAAACTGCTTTGTAACGATTTGTATCATGAAAAGTGCTATACAAATAAACTTGAATTGAATTGAGTTGAATTGAATAAACATCTGTATACTATGTGCAGCCAAGCTTCAACCAAGATATTTGTGCATCTGTTGATTTCATCTTATGTTTGGATTATTTGGTTTTATTTGAAAAACACACGCATAACGAATGGACACCCATGTGAATCTTTCAATATTTGGAATCTGGTTTCAATATATCTGTGGTCTGTTAAGTAAAAACAACTTTGTTTCTGCAAGTAATGTGACATGCAGCCAAAATAAAACTTTATTTTAAGAAAAACATAAAAAACACATTATTTATCTGTTTGCATCTGCTAAGCATCCATTATAGATTGTTCCTGTGTGGTAATGTCAATGTTTATGACATATGACATTGCAATTTAATAGTGTTTTTAGCATTACAGCATGATACAAAAGCTTATGATTTTTTCTTTTTGTGCTATGACAAACTGCATTGCAAGGTACATTGAGTCGACTCACGTCGACATTTTGTTTTTGGTGGACATAGATAGGTAGTCTCCCTTGGCAGTGGGAGTGGTTATTTTTGGCCCACTTTTCTTTACAACGTTGCTCCAGTTTATTGAGGTTTGTGGGCATTTGTTTATGCACAGCTTTCCCCAGCATTTCAGTCAGGATGAGGTCTAGACTTTAACTGGACTGCTGCAACACCTTGATTCTTTTCTTTTTCCAGCTGCTCTGTTGTAGATTTGCTGGTGTGCTTGGGATCATTGTCCTGTTGCATGACCCAATCTTGGCCAAGCTTTAGCTGTCGGAGGGATGGCCTCACATTTGACTCTGGAATACTTTGGTATACAGCAGCGTTCATGGTCGACTTAATGACTGTGAGGTGCCCAGGTTCTGTGGCTAAAAAACTAGCCCAAAATCATCACCCTTCCACCAGCATGCTTGACTTTTGGTATGAGGTGCTTGTGCTGATACGCTCTTTAGGTTTTCACCAAACGTGGCAATGTGCATTATGGCCAAACATCTCCACTTTGGTCTCGTCTGTTCAAAGGACATTGTTCTAGAAGTCCTATGGATTGATCAGATGCAGCTTTGCAAACCTAAGCTATCCTGCCATGTTATTTTTAGAGAGAAGAACCTTTCTTCTGGCAACCCTTCCAAACATGCCATACTTGTCTTTTTCTAATGGTACTGTCACAAACTTTATCATTTAGCATGTTAACTGAGGCCTGTAGAGTCTGAGGTGTAGTTCTTGGGTTGTCTTCAATTTCTCAGAGTATTGTATGGTCTGATCATGGGGTGAATTTCCTGGGACGTCAACTCCTGGGAAGATCAGTGTTTGTCTTGAATGTCTTCCACTTGTGAATAATCTTCCTCACTGTGGAATGATGGACTTGAAATTGTTTGTAAATGGCCGTATTACCCTTCCCAGATTGATGACAGCAACAATTGCTTCTGTGAGATCACTGCTGATGTCTTTCCTCTTTAGCATTGTGTTAACACACACCTGAAGGCTCCAGACCAGCAAACTGCCAAAAACTTATAGAGCTGCTCACACTTGCTGATGATCAGTTAATCAAAGGTATTTTATTAGCAGTGCCTGACTGTTACTTACCCTCTTAATCCCCATGTTAACAGTAAGAGTGTCCTTAGTTTGTTACACATGGCTTTTCCATTTTGGTCTAGTTTTTGTCAAATAAATAATGAGAGAGTGTGATATGCCATGTATTGTTGTACATCTGAGGATTAATTGTTCAAATTTTAAGACATGCCAAGGACCAGATGATTTTTTTAAATGATGTCCTGATACAGAAAATGGTGGAATTCAATAGGGTGCACTTTATTTTTCACATGACTGTATATATATATATATATATATATATATATATATATATATATATACAATAAATAAATAAATAAAATAATATAAATGAATAAAATAAAAAAAAATTACTACTACGAACACATTAGTAGTCAATCTAGTAAAAATCAATCTAGTTTGGATAATGATTTAATAATCTAGGCTATTCCATCCAGATTTGAATTACATGTTTAATATTTTTCATTTTCATTTTGGTATATGAAGGTTGAAACATATTTTCAATTTCAAAAATGTGAAAATATGAATTATGTTATGTTAGTCACATTTCACAGGAGTGGAGCGAGGAGATGGACCGGGTCCTAGGATCCGTGGGCCGGGTGTAGGAACAACGACCCTCCGTGGGCTTGACTTGGGATCTGAGGCCCTCCCTGGGCCGGACATGGGAACAGCAGCCCTCTTTGGGCTGGACGTGGGAGCGGGAGTCCTCTCTGGGCTTAGCTTGGGAACTGGAGCCCTCTCAGGGCTGGACGTGGGAACAGGAGCCCTCTCTGGGCTCTGGTCAGGGGCTGGAGCTGACGCTGGAGCGGCCAGTGGGCTTGACTGCGGAGCGGCCGGTGGGCTCGACTTTTGCACTTTTAAACATTGCATTGTTTAGATTATTGCCTGTGTATCTTGGATTACCCCTCTTGTATCGCCCTGTTTGGATACTGATTACCCCTCACCTGAACCATAGCCTGTGTTTCGGATTAATCCTTCGGATTACCCTGTTTGGACATTGTTCGCCGGAGATCTACCAAGCCTATTCACTGGACTACTCTTGTGTCTTGCCCTCAATATAATGTTACCTGTTTGCCATTGTTTGACCCATGCCTGTTATGACCGTCTTGGAATAAAAGCATGCAGATGGATCCGCACGTCTCATGTCTCATTTGTTCCCTAACCCTGTCTATCAGCCTCCAGTCTCAATAAAATTCACATACACTTTTATTACTCTAAGCTGGTCTTCGTTTATTACATTGACCTGTGGCTACACACTCCTTCACGAACACTTTCTGGCACAAATTAACCTAAATTATTTATGTATACTGATGTTCAAACCTCCAATACTATAATCATATTCTTGTTGTCTTCATTTCCACTCATCAAAAATTGGTGTAGAAACTATTTTCTCTAGTAAATTTCACCAATAATTACAAAGAAAGCAAGCAACACATTGAATTAAATGTGACATTTTTAATTAGAAAGATTGAAATGGTACCTTTTGGTACCTTTTTTTTAGGATTACTGATAAACTAATGTAGTTTGATTTGTATTAGTTATCTATTTTAGTTTTAGTTACAGCTGTAGTAATGTTGTCAGTAATGTTTTTTATTATGTCTATATAGGCTTTTTATTTAGTTTTAGTTTTATTTATTTTGAGTTATTTCAATACTTCAACATACAAAATGTTTAGTTTAGAAATGTTGTTGTATAAATTTGTCATTTTTATTTAATTTATTTTATTTTCTTAAATATATATATATATATATATATATATA
>NW_015505299.1:891544-891808 GCF_001515645.1 Sinocyclocheilus grahami | reverse complement strand
TTTTAGTTACAGTTGTAGTAATGTTGTCATTTTATTAGTTTTTTATTATGTCTATATAGGCTTTTTATTTAGTTTTAGTTTTATTTATTTTGAGTTATTTCAATACTTCAACATACAAAATGTTTAGTTTAGAAATGTTGTTGTATAAATTTGTCATTTTTATTTAATTTATTTTATTTTCTTAAATATATATATATATATATATACATGCATGTGTTTGTATTTATATATACACATAATAAATATACACAGTACACACATATT
>NW_015505299.1:872792-879043 GCF_001515645.1 Sinocyclocheilus grahami | reverse complement strand
ATTTATAGAGTTTTAGCTTTTAGTTTTAATTACTTTTTCTTATTTGTAAGTCGATTTGGATAAAAGTGTCTGCTAAATGACTAAAAGTAAAGTAAAGTAAAAGTACCTTCTTGTAATCAGAAAATAATATTTGTTTTATTTACAACTTATATATATATTATAATATATAAATAAATATTAATATTTAATAATATTAATATAATAAATAATTTTTAGTGTACAAGGCTACTTTGACATCTCACTCCAACGTGAACTATTAATGACTTTTCTTATGAATTTCCATGCTTGTGTTTATGCAGGGCAGCTGATCTAGCTTCAGGACCAGTATAGCCACATTGTTCACCAGCAAAACTTATCTAATTGCTGGTAAAGCTAGTTTAAGAGCCCTTTGGGAAGACCAGCACAGCAGAATTTCAGCACCAGCATCCAAAACACACACAATTTTTTATTTATTTTTTGGCAAGAACCAGCATTTTATATGGATTATTATATGGATAATTGAAATGCATATTCTTAGTATAGAGAATATACTGTAGCATTGTATTTTGCACTGAAGCGTGTGAACTTTCAGGTGGGTTTGTTCATTTTAGTTGTCTTTGGGGATTCATTTAGCTTTATCAAGAAAAGTGTTGCAAACAGTGCTTTGCTTTTTATATCAGTATTGGACCTGTAATAGGCAGCCAACACTTCTTAAGGCTCTAAATGTGTGACCAGTGGTCGAATGTGCGTTTATATGACTGATTTGATGGATTCTGAGTAATAGAAGAAGACATTTTAACAAGTCAGCATTTTTTTTTTAATCTCTTATAGAATTGTCCTCATTCTCTGGGGAACATCACAGCAGACAGTTATCTCACATGGATGTCACATGTTAGCAATGGTGGGCTTACCTCTAAACACCTGTTTCAGCAGCAGCAGTTTAACTTCACATGTTGTTTATTCTTACTGGACCACAGCTCACACTGCTCTAACTGACTGAGCTCATATCGGTTCTCTTCCGAAACCTAATAAAATGCTTCTAAGGCAGCATCCAAACTGATTGATTTGGAACTCTTTACGGGCAACATATGTTAGTGGTCACTCACATGTCATGAAATGGCACTGCTCATGTGAAGTGCATGAGAAATTCACTGTAACAGTTTATTTAAATAGATACTATATAAAAAAACACACGCAAAGCACCTGCAAATGTTGTGTAAAAGGAGGAACTATATTTTGATTAGTGCTAATCAGTAAGTACATGTTCATCAATTCATTCTGCCTTTTTTATTTTTTCCACTGATGTCATTGTAATGCATTCTGGGATTGCATTATCTAAATTCATGCAATGCCTTAGTTTCTATTATTATTTTATTTCCACATTAAATAGGGAAGAATATACAAGGAGAACAGCAGAGGACCTTATACAGAGCCTAGAGGCACTCCAAACTCACTAATGTTAGAGTTGACAGTTTCTCTTGACTGAGTTAATAACCTGACAGGGAGGATCTATGATGCAAATGCCTGGCCTTAAGTGCCAGGTTTTCCAGCCTATCCAAGAGAAAGTAATTATCAATGGTGTCCATGATGATGTCTAGGTAGCCAGCTTATTAGGTTTTGAAACAAAGCTTTAAACTTTGTTTTGTTTATGCGATTTTCTTTAAGCTGGTTACATGATATTCTGGGATTCTCTGTGCTGTACATGTGAATGTGTGTATGACTGTGTAATGAGATTTCAGGCCAGGTGTTTGTGTTGTGTTGACTGCTCTAATTGGGTTTCATATTCCTCAAGAATCCTTGCACTGCACACACAGGCTTTGATCTTTCTCCAGGTTGTCATTGATGAGAAGGTGGGAACACTCATTAGCTTTGAGGTTTTTGCTTATCAAATGATAGCCAGTAATTAAAGGCAAACACACTGGGATCTCATCTGTCCATGCATACAGATAGAAATACAAACATGGGTCTCAGATACTAGACTCACGCTCAGATCTAACCCCTCTGAGTATTGTAGTAGTAGTGGGCAGATATAATGATAGACTAATGGAAGTACATTAGACAGACTAATTTACTCCTTTGAAGTGAAGAACTAATATTCTAACTAAACCTCCACCTCCTCCATCCTTAAATAGATATAATACATAATATATAATTTAATGGATATCTAATTATAATTGAATGGTATATGACTTCAACTCCAGCCGCTTCTGAACTCTCTTAGTACATTAGTTAATCTACTGAATAATTTGTATTCACTTATGACAAAAATACATGCGTCTTCAGACAGAGGTATGGCATGAAGTGAATTCATTCAGAAGTTTATCTTTGCAAAATCTCCAGTGGCATGAAATCCCTTTTTTAATATAAATTTGCTTTCATAAACTGATTTATATGAATGCCTCACTTCCCTGTTGCGTTGCATTTGTTAAAATGTGTTAGCAAGGCGGACAAAACCGTCCTGTTTTAGTCTTAAGGTGCAGTCTAATTTAGCATATATTGAGGGCAAAATTTTATTTGGAATTCGCACATTTAGGCGGATAATTTTATCATAAAATTATAGTGCTATTGAGAGCTAGTCAGTAAGTGACACTTGGGATGTGTAAAATCTTCATTCCATATAGAGCTGTTGTAGATGCAACACCAAATTTATTGAGTCTGGAGTAGTTTAATTTGCATCTATTCTTTGTGTAATCAGCCTTAGGTAGTTTGCACGAGATTAAAATTTTTCACTAACTTTACCACACCACCTTGGGAATAATGCCCAAGGAAATCCATTTTCCTAATGCAGAGGAAGTCATTATTTACATGTGTGCATTTGCCAGACACTATTATCCAAAGTGACTTACACTGCACTGAAGTTTACATTCAGTTCATGCATTCCTTCAGGAATCGAACCCATGACTTTGGCATTGCTAGCGGAGTAGTTTAATTTGCATCTATTCTTTGTGTAATCAGCCTTAGGTAGTTTGCACGAGATTACAATTTTTCACTAACTTTACCACACCACCTTGGGAATAATGCCCAAGGAAATCCATTTGAGCTTTGCTCAAGCAACCAAGTCTGTTTGTATGGTGTAGTTTAAATAAAGTGTCCTGTGGCACAGCATGATTGAACAGACAAACATATGATCCATGTGGAATAAGCAGCATGTAAAGAGTGTTTATGAAGTGTGTTACTTTGAGTGTGTTGTTATGGCTTGGCTTCAAGACATGATTGAAAGATGCCTCTGTCTGTGACCACAATTAATGATGTCGGCAGCGTCTGAACCCAACACAGTCCAGCTAACAGAGTGTGATGAATCCACCTCTGCCTGCTCTTTACTTGACATTTGTACATTGATCCTAGATTTTCATCAGGCCTCAGGATTGAAAGGCCAAGCTGTGAGGCATAAATTTTCAAAGCTGCGTGTCTTCAGCCATCAGTCTCAGTGAAACTTGTTCCTCCTAACCTCAGCCTCCTCTGGACTTCACGCACAAAATGAGGCTGTAATTCTAACAGTGATAATATTTGTTGATATTGCAGGTTAATCACACTGCTGTTTAAGCAACCCCTGCAAAAAAAAAGAAAAAAAGATAGGAAATAGATAATAATGGACACCTTATATTCCATAACATAATTTTGCTTAAACTTTATACTAGCATATGTGTAGACATGCATGCACACCTTATTCTTGGCCTTTTGGGACTAAAATAAAATGTGTTGAAGTCTGTCTGTGTGGAGAAGCTCTGAAGATCCTTCTGAATAATACAAATATTAGAAATCTCAAGCTATTTTCATCAAGATCCCTGATCATTTCTGTCCGTTTGAGTGGCACATTGTAGTACAGAGTGATTTATGAATATGTATCAACATGATGCAGGTTTGCAAAGAAGCTATTACACTCAAAAACATATGCTGTAAAATTTCCATCCATTTGGATTACATAGTTTTAACACTATTTCTACACTAAAATAAATAAATAATCATATTTTCGAAATGCATTTATTCAAATCAGTTATTTGTGAAAAAAGTAAAAAAGTATGATATGTCCTCTTTAACACTTCCAAAGTGTTCAACTTGAACGTCTTTACAGAAATGCAGTTACTCCACCCATTTTCACCATGTCAGAACATCCGGTTCCTGTACGAGCTGCTTACTTACTTTACTATTCGCTGTATCCTGCATATCATAATTTAGTCTGAAAATGCTGAACCACTATGAATTATTCATTAGAATGGATATGTGATATGTGATTCTCAGTGGTGCACATGGCTAAAGGAAAAAAAGGATGTTTTTGCTAGACTTTGATTTGTCCTATTATAATCTTTATGTCTGTAGCTCAGGTGAAAATAAGGCGGACCTTTAATGTGTTTATTTAGTTAACTGATTTTAAAAAAGCCTCAGTGACCTGTCTGTAAATTGTGTTAATAATAGATTTTTTTATTCCAGCACAGCAATTCAAAAACTCAAGTAGCACTTAAATGCGAAATGTTTTAGTGAATCTGCAGATCAGTCCCAAAACAGGCAACATGTTCACACATGATCAGTTCTTCTGTTCATAACATAACGGAAAAGCATACTTTTTTTTTTTACTTTAAACTGCAGCCTAAAAATATGGTACATGATACATGACATTGAAAAAAAACAACAACAGTAAGTTGTGATGTAATGGCTAAACACATTTGTCAGCAATACGCACAACACACATAGGGAAACAGTTCATATAATGCGTATTCAATGATTTAGTCATCTGTCTGAAATCTGAGTCACTGTTGCAGCTGAAATGTTACTGCAGATGTTACTCTGTAGGAAAAGAGAGGTTAAACCTAAATGACCATTGCATGGAACGAGATGTGTGTATAAGCTGTGACTCTGTTACAAAGCCTATTGAGGCATTTTAAGGCATTCTCAAGACACAAGGCAGTACCAAACAGTAAGCATCACAAATATGCTGCCTTTAAGATAATTGTGGCCTAAATCTAAGGCAGCATCACATTTGTCCTTCACAGATAAAGCAATATCAGAAGCTATTGCACCAAGCTAGGGAAATGTTGATATGATACTTCATTCTCATCATAACTGCACATGAAACATCACATATCTTCTGATTGGCCGTGATTGTGCTGTGTCATGCAGTTATGTGTTCAATGCAGACAGACAAATTGCTTATCGAGGGGAATTCTTGACATCACACCTGGTTAGGACACAGTGTTAGAAGGTCGCTGTCATGCGAGGCAGCTTGTTAGGTTTTGGAACATTACGCGATCATGGATATGTGTGTATGTAGATTCACTGGGTTCCAGTCCGGGTACTTCTGGAGATATACTGAGAGTATGACAGGTGTGCTGATGGGTAAAAGACCCTGTGATTAATGCACACAGCACTGAGCTTCACGTAGGAGCAGTCGCTCACTTACAGCGTGCTGGAGCAGCTAAATTTAAACACTGGTCAGCACACACACGGACCTCAGGGATTCTCACAAGCACACACACACACACACGCACACACACACACACACAAACACTGCCAGGACTGATAGCAGCTTTAGATCCTCTTTTAAAGGAATAATATAAATTTCATTCCAAACCTTTCTTCCATGGAGCACAAAAGGAGATATTTTGAAGGCTTCACTGAGCTCTTTTCTTAATGACCACAAATGTCAATTTCAAATAAAGGACAACAATAAATATCAGTACCCATACACTAAAAAAAGTGGTGTAGGATTTACTCTGAAATTGCTAGTTAATTTCACAAATAATTACTAACAAACAGCAAGTAGCACATTGAATTAAACATGCAAGTTGAAAGTCTGAAATAACATTTTCTTGCAGGACATTAATAATCTGTTTTATTTACAATGAAAAATCATTTTTACAGTGCATGACTTATGCATTATGTTAAGTCTTCTGAAGCCGTATGAGAGACTAATATAAGTCAAATAATTTGAACTTAAGTGCACATTTCTGACCCACTCAAGTAGAACTTAAGTACACCTTTAAATGTAATTTCATACTTTTATTGTCTTTAAAATATGGTTAAAGTTACTGCAGAATGTACTGAAAAATATTTATGGTAAACTAAAATATACTTTAATTCTATTGAAACCTGTATGTCATGTATTTAAATATATTTGTAATTACACATTTGTAATGATGAAGTTGCAATTTTTTTGTACATTTAAAATACATTAACTTTGATTGCAAGCTAATAATTTGCTGTAAATGCTGTAAAGAGATACCAGTACCACTGCTGTGTTATTGTGAAGTATAATATTTTATATGCATTTTTTCATA
>NW_015505299.1:856886-872474 GCF_001515645.1 Sinocyclocheilus grahami | reverse complement strand
TATATATATATATATATATATATATATATATATATATATATATATATAAAATACGTTATCTGAAAGTACCGTTTTCTAAAAATATACTTATAAAATGTGAAATTCACTACATGTGCAAATTCAATGCAATTAAGCACAATTCTTTTTCACAAGGAAACCCTAGCCTTGTATCACGGTGAAGGTTTATTTTGCATCGATGACCATCTGACTGTATCATTCTCCTTATTTTATGTATAATACATTAACATGAGTTAAAATTATTTTTTTAGATTTTATCTGTCTATTATCATAAAACTTTCACTAAGAATAAAATGTTTTAAATACAAAACAACTGGATGCAAGGAATGACGGTCAGTATTAGGAAATATCTGACCAATCAGAATCAACCATTTACTAATCAGTGATACATTTCCCATTAGTCTTACAGTCTATAAAAATGCTGCACCGATGTGCCAGTGCCACGTTTGACATCATTACAAGATAAGGACAATTCTGCCATCATTTTCTCGCTATCATGTCAGAAGGAGGCATAAGACATAATACACTGGTCATTATTTTCAATGCAATTACAATTAATATATAATATTCATGTAAAAGCACTATTAACAATACCTCAACTGAATCACTGAGTGAGAAAAACTCAAAAACTGGATCAGGGAAAGCTTTCTGTTCTGGATCATTTATTCATTTTCACTATTCCTTTAAGAAGAGGTTAGTGTATATAATGTGTTATAAGTGTTATAAGATCATGTGACGCTCTGACCTTTGAACATGTTTATGTGTCAGCAGCCTGTGCATTACATCTCTCGCAATCTCTCTCTCTCTCTCTCTCTCTCTCTCTCTCTCTTCCTTTCTTTCTCCTTCAATCCCATGAGATCAGTCTCACAGTAACCCGAGACCTTTGCATATGTGACATTGTGCAGTAAAAAAAAAAACTGCCGAAGCCAGGGATTTTGAGGGTATTTTTAGTAGTGCTGTGAATAGCATTATTATTACTTTTGTTCAGATCTATTCTAATGATTAGTACAAACTCCTAACACGACAGCTTCATTTACAGACATGCATAATTCCTTAAATCATATGTTCTCTAAGAGACATATGGTTTTTGCCTGGTTGATGATGATACAGACAAAAAAATTAATCCCACAAATCCCACAAAAATCCCTTCTCCTCAATATCCCTTCCATCCATCTGTCCTAGGAATTATTTATATATATTATTATATATATTATAATATTATAATAATATTATTATATATATATTATTATTTATATATATATTAGCAGTATAAATTAGACAGTTAATGAACAGGCTGTTGTGGGTCCATGGCTGTGCCATCTGGATAAAGAGTAAGCTCAAATAGAGATCACTGATCAACTAGTTAATCCTGATTACTGAAGCCTAGTACAGATGACAAAAACCTCCGACATCCATCATTAATAATTCCTAGGACAGATGGATGGAAGGGATATTGAGGGGAAGGGACAGGCAAAGAAGGATTTTTGTGTGATTTTTGTGATTTTTGTCTGTATCATCATCAACCACGCAAAAACCATATGTCTCTTAGAGAACATATGATTTAAGGAATTGTGCATGTCTGTAAATGTAATATATATCTGTATATAAATATAACTTTTAAGGTTGTAAATAAAACAAACATTATTGGAGTATGTTTTACAAGAAAATACAATTTCAGTCTTTCAACTTAAAAATGTCATGTTTAATTCCATGTGTTACTTGCCATTTCTTTGTAATTATTTGTGAAATGAACTAGCAATTTCTGAGTGAAAATCGTTTCAAAGTAAATCCTACACTTTTTTTACTTTCTTATGCCGAGTTCACACTGCACAATTTTCAAACTCGGATCACCGTTGTTTTCACACTGCGTGACTATCTGGGGTAGCATTCAGTTGCTGCTGTGTTCACACTGCACGATGGATCGGCGACAGGAGGTTACTGCATGACTTCACAATAGGAAGAATCGCCGACAGCTCTGTCTGGTCCACAAACTACGTTTCACAACAAAACACACGTGAAAAGAGATAAGGAAATAACGCGAGAACCCGCGTACGTCAGACCGGACTTCTCATGAGCAAGACTGTAATTATTAAAAATATATATATGTAGCCCGCAAATTCTGTGAGCTGATTTCCAGCTACAAGGAGAAAAAGAAAAACAGATGATGCAGGAGGGAGATGCAGGGAACAGGGATTGGGTGTTCTGCAAAGAGAGTTGGAGGTAAATAATTTTGCAGTAACTGTTATGCTTATGTTGTGGCTGGTCGAGCAAATGTTTGTGCTTGTTTCTGTATGATATAATTGTTCATATATCTATTAAAATACTGATATTCTGGTCTATAACTCCTCCCTGAACTTCCCTCTGCCCTGTATCTTGGTCTCTCATTGGCTGTAGGTCATCGCTGATGTAGTTTTCAGTCAGAAATCAATGCACACTGCGTGATTGTGAATCACCGACAGCTCCAGATATTTAGCATGCCAAAAATTTCACGGGCGTCGGCGACGTGTCAGCGATTCCCTCAGATCGCGTCTTTGATAATTCACACTGCGTGATTGTCACTCGCATGAACAAGCACCGATTTGCCTCCGATTTCGGGTTTTTGTCAGCGATTTCGCAAAACCTGTCGGCGAGTGAAAAATCGGGCTAAAATCGTGCAGTGTGAACTCGGCATTAGTTTGGCAAGCACTAATCTGATTGGCTGGTTTCATGCAGGGTGCACATATTTATTTATTTATTTACTTATTTATTTAATTGTTTGTTTGTTTTTCCGTATAGCAGAAATCATGTCATGTTGTCATTCTTTTTACTGTATATTCAGCGCATATGACAATAAATAATGAGTATTTATTAGTTTTGGACAGAAAGATAGTCCGAATACAATGTCTACACACATTCTATGGGGACTGGGTGAAGAAAAAAATCCTCTCACAAAACAGTTGCCTTCTCTTGGGGGATACATATTTTGTGACAGATCGCAAAAGCAGTGAAATATCATTTCCATATCAAGGGAACTTGTGCTGCACTGAAATGCTGTGGGAATACCTCTGCAAGATTGCATCTTGAAGCATGTGGGAAATCAGTCCAACGGAATGGCAGAACGTCACGGGCAGGATGACATGGTGACCAGGAAGCGTAAAAGTGCATCTGGAACACACAGCGCTAGCTTTTGTGTCTTCAGCAAGTGCTCTCTGTTGAATTGTCCATCAAAATAAGTGTTGTTTGTTGATCCCAGTGCACAGAAATATATATATTGAGAATGGCGAACAAAAATAAGAGCAGCAAACAACATTTTAGATTGTGTGTTCCTCCCTACCCGTGCTATCATACGGGTGGAGATACACATAATCTTTGTGTTGCTTGCTTGGGAATGGAGCACGCATGGTCAGCCCTCAAGGGGGCTGACTGTGTGCACTGTGAACGGCTGCTGCTACAAACACTCCGCTCCCACCAGATTCTCTTTGAGGAGGGTGCCCAGGCCCTCAATCCTCGCGGTTCTGGTCCTGTTGCTGCCAGGGCACAGCAGCGATTGAGATCGTGGAGATAACAGATGGATTTAGCAGAGGGGTTGGAGACAGACTCTGCCCTTTCTCTGCCCTCACCTGCTAGATTCAGTGCTCTCTCTCAGGGATCGGAAGCCCCCCCCCCCCCAAATGAGAGCCCGATACTGCACCTGTCCTCCTCTGAGATGGATGTGGTCATCGTCAATGCAGAGGAGACTGAGGACTCGCCACCTCAGTCTCTTGTGTGTGAGGAGTTCTTAGAGGTTGTAACTTGCTCTGTAGCCATTGACTGGCCGGCCAAGAAGCAGGATGTTCATCTCAAAAGTGAATTAGATGTGTTAAATCACAACCTCCACATCAGGGCCTGACATTTTTCCCTGATCTCCACAATGATGTGTCGAGTTTGTGGAATAAATCATATTCAGTTCTCCTCTTCAACTCTACTGTTACAAATTACTCCAATATAAGAGGGCTGAGATGAGCAGGGCTATAGGGTAATGCCTAAGGTGAAACAGACACTTGCAGAATATCTGTCCCCTGATGCAGCATCGTCCCTCAAGGCCCTGACAATACCTACTAAGCCATGCAGAACAACTTCAGCTTTCAGTTCTCAGTGTCCGCCTGGAGACATTGCTGCACTGGAAGGCTCGCACCTGCTGATTAGGTTATTAGAGCAGCCCATTTAGTTGTTCCCTGCCAGTCATCCGCTTCAGGGCACCGAACTGTCTACTCAAAGCACACCAGAGGCCAGTCTCAAGAGACTGGTTACCTTAGTTCCCTTATCTGGCAGTGTGGAAACTTCTTCCAAATGTGTCTCAATGGGTCCTGCAGACTGTAGATAGAGGCTACAGAATCCAGATTGGTGCTCGTCTCCCTCGTTTCAACGTGGTCACTCCCACAGTGGTTGGCCCCAAGCTGGCTCTGTTAATGGAACAAGAAGTAGACACTCTCTTGAGGAAGGAGGCCAGACCCGGATTCTACAGCCGATACTTCATCGTTCCAAAGAAGGATGAGGGGTTGTGTCTGATTTTAGATCTGAGCCAACTGCCAACTAAATCGTTCTGTCAAGACGTTCAGATTCAAGATGCTGATGCTGAAACAGATTGTGACTCCCTGAGAGCAGGATACATCTCTGGGCACCTTAATCAGGGAGCAGATATCCTGTCAAGGTGGGGCTGAGGCTTGAAATATGGAGACTCCACCCCAGGTGGTGGTGAAGATTTGGAGGGAATTCGACAAGGCAGAATTTGACTTATTTGTGTCTCAGGAAACGACACTGTCCACTCTGGTTCTCCCTCATGCATCCAGCTCCTGTAAACTTTTCCTGATTCTGGAGAGAGACCGCTGGGATGGGGTCCATCTGTTATTAGTAGCCCAGTTCGGGCCGGCCCTAGTATGGTTCTCGGATCTAGTGTCCCACCTCGATGGCTCTCCATGGAAGATTAAAGTCAGGAGGGGGGCTCAATCCTTCAACCCTACCCAGAGTTGTGAAAGATATGGGTGTGGCTTCTGAGGTCATACTCCACTCCAGAGCTCCCTCCACAAGGAAACAGTGCACCTTGAAGAGGGCTATTTTCACTTCATAATGTGTAAATCAACAGCTGGACCCAGTTAACTGCCCAGTTGTCTCCCTCTACCTTGAAAGTGTACATGGCTGCCATAGCTGCTTACCACTCACATTTGTGTGGTCAGTCACTGGGAAGAAACCCGTTGGTAACTAATTTCCTCTGTGGTGCTTTGAGGCTGATGCCTGCAAACAACACTAGAGTTCTGGCATGTAATTTGGCCGTGGTGTTTATGTCCACACAGCTGCCCTGTGGAGGAAAACTGATCAATTGTTCATCTGCTTTGGTCCGCCTAAGAAAGGTTTTCCAGTGACCAAGCAGATGTTGAGCAGGTGGCTCTCTCACTTATGAGTCAGAGGAGTCAGAGCTCACTCAACAAGAAGTATGGCAGCTTCTAAAGGTTTTATTTCAGGAGTTTTCCTGCAGGATCTTTGTGATGCGATGGACTGGTCCTCTCCTCTCACATTCATCAGATTTTACAACTTAGAACTGGGTTCTACTCCAGGCTCTCAAGTGCACCTGTTTTAGTTGTGCTCACCATGATTTCACACTAGACAGACATTTGTCAGCATGGTGAAGTAAGTTTTGTCATACGAGTTCTCTTGATAGGGAATGTCTCAGGTTAGGACTATAACCATGGTTTCCTGAGAGGGAACGAGATGCTATGTCGCCTTGCCATACTCTCTGTAACACTATATACCGGGGTGGCGAACTCCGGTCCTGGAGAGCTGCAGAGTTCCCTGCAGAGTTCAGCTCCAACCCTAATTGAAACTCACCTGCCTGTAGCTTTCTAGTAACCCTTCAGACCTTGATTAGCTTGTTCAGGTGTGTTTGATTAGGGTTGAAGCAACACTCTGCAGGGCTGTGGCTCTCCAGGACCGACGTTCGCCACCCCTGCTATATACTATCACACTGTTATCCAGAGTAATCCAATTAAATTGTGTTCATGGTACACATTTTATTAGTTTTATGCATTCCCTGGAAATTAAACCCACAACCATGGCTTTGCTAGAGACATGCTCTACTGTTTGAGCTACAGAAAGGTCATTTGCTGTGCAATATTACTGTACATACATAAGAAGCCAGTTCTATCACACACTCTTTTTCTGCACATCTGTGCTGTATATAGCAAATGTAATACATGTACTAAATAATACATATTTATGAAATATGCATAAAGGGCCAAACAGACCTTTATTTACTCATTCCTTTAGGGCAAAAATTAAGCATTGGTTTCATATTTGCAATTCCTCTTCAGGCAGAGGAAAACCAAACACTTGAAAACACAAAGAGGGAAAGAGAAGAAGCTTCTCATTAACAACCTATGAATTCTTTATCAGGTCAACAATTGGCTGCAGCACTTGTACACCACAAGAAAACAATGTATCTTTAGGAAATAGATACATTTGCCTGGTGCAGTTTGCCTGGTCCTCTGAGGTGTTTGGATCACATATCCTAATGCTACATACTAAGAAGCGTTTGCTTTTCTGTATCAGAGTGGTGACGTACAGCTTTGTGCAGCACCCTGTCATGCTGCAGTAAAGAAATGCACAAAGCAATTTACTGGACTCGCTTTAATAAGGCGTTACCATCTGCAAAACTCAGCAGGGTTCACACATGTACGTGACTGTGATAATGAAGGGGAGAGAATGTGATTTTATGTGTGCATATAATGAGGATGATGGGAGAGGGGCGGTTTAAAGGCACAGCACCCTAAAGCTGAGCTAATCTATATTAAAGCAAATGGCACAGAAATTAATTAGATATATTTGAGACTCATGCTTTTTTCCCCATAGTGTTAAACTCATCTGATTAATGTCTAAGAATATTCATTACAACTAGACAAATTACAACATACTGTGCTGTGAATTATTCATTTAAAGTATTCTTGTTTATTCTAAGCATTTCAACTGAATGTTTTCTTCTTCTAATGCATGTTTTTTTCCTTAATGATTTTAGCATACACACACATAAAATATTTAGCAATCTATTTTTTTCTGTGCTATATTCAAATAAGACTTTCTAAAATGATGCATTTTCTGTGAAAATGTATTGTAAATGGAGGATATTTCTCAAAACTTGTATTTTCATTCAGTTATTTATTCCATTCAAAGCACTGTGTACAATAGTTGGCAATGTCACTTTACGAAGAAGCACCACATCCCTGCGCACATATGCCTAAAGACTGAACATGTAATATGTTTGTGAATGACATAATCGTTTTCACAAATTTGTGTTTTTGTATTTCACACAGAGGTGATAGTATAATTTTCAAAAGCTTTTATCATTTTCAAAGACTCCATAAGGCAATGGGATATCTAACCAGCCGGATGGGACCAGAAGAGGAAGAGGTTGGAGGGCCAGGAAACGGGTGGACTCCAGAGCATTCAGGTCAATCAGCAATTCAAACGCCTGTTCGAGGTGGACATGGTGGCAGGCTCTGTCTCCGTAGCAGGAGTGGGCTCTGATTCAGGGCCCATGACAGGCACAATGAGTGGGGACAGACTAGAGAGCAGTTCAAAGCTGAGGTGGGACTCAAGGATGAGGACCTTCGACAAGAGGATGGGTGTGGGCTGTATCTGAATGTCACTGTCATCTTCGTCCACTAGTCACCCACAGTGCATAATATACATACTGCACCAGGGAACAGGTGGTCACTCCCACTGGCATCAGTTGGGCCAGATAGTCATCTAGTCACCTCCAGAAACACTTCTCAAGGATCACAAGGAACTCCGTCATCTAATCTTCCAGAGGATGGCCACCTTGTTGTATGCAGGTGACCTGTGCTGTTTGTTGTTGGTCTTCTATTCTGTCACAGAAACTCTTGGCGAAACAGAAGGTAAACTTACAAACTTACAAAACAACAGATCTATAAAAAAAACATGAGGCACAACAAGCAAGTGCAGGCAAAATGATCCCAGTAAGAGCAGGTATGTAGTCTGTGCAGAGAAACACATATTGACAATAGCAGTTGGAGACTGAGTGTTTGTGCTTGGGTTATATGCAGTCTTTGGTTGGATGCTGATTAGTCCAGGAGCGTGAGCGGAGTAAGGATGGTGAGGGAGAACTGAGGGAAACCGTGACAGACATTAACCCACAATCCGCCATTAGTAGAAATTTTACATTTCTAACAACAAAGTGCTTGCACTTTAGATTAGATTTGTATTAGTCCTTTTCATCACTCTATACATCATTATTAGTCATTGATCAATTATAAATATAAATGGTCACCATCTCATATACACAGATATTTATTTCATTAGTAAAACTGAATAAAACCAAGCTTGAGGTGATGCAGTCATGCAGTCAGTGTGACCCTGAAGCTGCGGTCACTAATGTGCAAGGATTTACCTCAGCTGGGACTTTTCTTCTATTTTTAGCCTAGAGGAGAATTAAGAATGTAAACCACTCTGAGGACCAAATCTATCACATTAACCCCCTCATACACCACCTGAGAGGTTCTGAGCTTGTCATCATATACAATCTAAAGTTACATTATAGATTTTACCTCCAATGTGCCCTATAGGCTATGTGTCTTCCTGTCATGTCTACAAAAACAATTCATGTTTTTATGTAGTAACATGACAGTTTATAAACCTTTCTGACCGATAAGACCTGCTTTGAGATATTTTAGTGTCATATAGTATTATAGTTTTTGATATTTTGAATTAAATATTTTTTTTTGTAATTTCTAGTTTTTTTCTATTTTTATTTTTTTTAATGTCTATATCAATTTATATAGTCTATATATTTTTTATTTAATTTTTGTCTATATATTTTTTATTAATTAATTAATTAATTAATTAATTTCCATTGTATGCAGTATTTCAACTAAAATTAAATAAAAATGAGAAATGCCCCTTTGGAAATTAGTATATATATAATTTTATTTTCAGTTAACGTTTATTTTGTTCCAAGTTACGATTCAGACTACTACTCAACGAACTGTATATAATCAATGTATAATCAGAAGTCATTGTCCATACTGAGAAAAAGTTGTCTACAACATATATGTTTGAATAAATCCGATTCTAAACAAAAGCTGGTGGGAAAACTGCATGTAAATGAGATGATAACAGCAGAGTGCATTCCATGTTGATTTAACATCTCATAACTAGTCACAGATGTACAGTGTAACTCCAGCAGATGTGCTCTGACTTCTCAGGATGACTTTCTCCTGTCTTACAGATACAGATGGCAACACATGTCATATTACTGCAACAGCCATCTGCCTTAAGGGTATAGTTATATTTGAGTTTGTGGCTGTGGAAACAACAGATCCAGCATGGAAGGATTTCTAGTATGTACATTAAACTGCAATCTACTGAATAAAGCATATCAAGGGGACTGTCAGACTCGTGTTCCTGTTTTGTTGTGTTTTCTGTCCTCATGTGTTCCCCATGACCCAGTTTCTCCCTCTTGTTGAAAGTCAATTGGTTCAGGTGTGTCTTGTCAATTACCCTCGTTTAGTCCTGTATTTAAAGTGTTGTTTGCCCTGTGCTCCATTGTCCGGTGTTAAACGTCTAGTGGTGCTCCATGTCTCCTGCCTGCCTGTGTTTCCCCTTGGATAATTATTAAAGACTATGTGTTCCTTGTTCCTCACAGTACGCAACAGTGACAGGGACAACTACCAAGATTTTATAAGTACATTTGCAATAAACGCAGTGTATTTGTAAATAACAATGATTGTATTTGGTTCATTCACAGGTAACAAGTTTAGGTTATAAAAATGTTGTGAGAAATCATTCTAAAATGTCCAGGTTTCTTGTCGTGATTAGACCATTGTTTAAAGGTTACAACATTGTTTAAAGTTTCTTACAACATTCTACTGACTTTATTTTCACTTATTTAACATTTATTTTGAATATTCTAAGAACATTAAAAGGTTCAGTTTTCTTGTTGTGATTAGAACATAATTTAGAGGTTACAAAATGTTTCTTACAACATTCTACTAACTTTATTTTTAATATATTGTTATTTGACAGTTTATTATTAATATTCTAAGAACATTAAAATGACCAGTTTTCTTGTTGCGATTAGAATGGTATTTAAACGTCTTAGAATGTTCAAGCATAAATAACATCAAAAGAATTTTGATAAGAGAGTGTTGTTCTAAGAACATTTTCTCTCAACATTATGACAATGTATATCACATAATAATAATGTTATAAGATTGCTCCAAAAACATTATTTATTAATGTTTTGTCATAATATTTATTTAACTGTAATCATTCAAATGACTAATACAATAAGGGTATATGCCATTACAGGGCTTGACATTAAGCATTATCATGTACATTTGTCATTTACTTGTCCGAGTATAAAAGATACTTGCCTGGAGAGAAAAAAACTAAATTTAAACTGAGTTATAAGTATAATTATTTGTATTGTAGTTATACAAAACATAGTATACAGTAGTCAACATTTGAAGTGGGTCAAAAAAGTTAATCAAAGTTGTCCTAAGACAAGAATGCATTTTGGTTTTAGGTTTTAGGACAACTTTGAGGTTTTGATCCACTTCAAATGTTGACTACTGTAACGTTTATATAGTAGATTTTGTAAGCATGTCACATTTAGTTTATTAGATTTTCTTTTTAAATAAAATAAACAAAATAATAAAGTGAAAACAGTATCAACAAATTCATCTTTGCAATGCAATAAGTGGAATAGATGTATTTACCCACTGTTTAATACAGCTCTGAGGGACATGGAATGCTTTAAACTGCAGTTACAAATGAATAAATTATGTTTTGATACATAAAAAGTTGAATACTGATATTTGAAATTATAAAAAAATATATATATATTATAATAATACTTTAAATGTGAAATTAAAACCACCAATAGGTGGCATCAAGTCACTGTTAATAAGCGAGTCATTGCGATTGAACTGAATCATTTAAACGGTTGATTCATTCAGGAACGAAACACAGGCATGTTGCTCAGAGATGCAAAACATCGCTGTGGCTGTGTTTGGAATTATTTCTGTTGGCGAAATAGAACAAAAACAGGCAACATGGTGTCTAAAAACGTAAGTCTCTTAATATTAACTTCTTGTTTATTGAACTGTTGTATAAAATCATATTTGTAATCATGCTGATTTTTGGAGCAAAAAAATAGCGCTCGATCTTCGTGTGATATTGTTTAACTATATGAAATTATATAAATATATACATTTTCTGCCCCCATATCTTGAATTTTCTGATCGTTCTTCATGCATTTTAATACTGAATCATGCAGTGAAAGAACGCATATGTGCATTAGTCTAACCTACTAGACTTCTTTACGTGGGCCTAATGTATGCGTGCACTCTGTAGGTGTGTTTTCTTTGATTTTTGCAATATACTCGATAATGTCAAATCGCACATTGTTAAAACAACAGTTATGATATTAAAATCGCAAACTATATATATCCCACACCCCTATAACAAAGGCTATATCATTGTCACGGTCCAGGTGTGTGGAGGCAGGCAAGATGACGAGGATGACAAGGATACAAAATAAGGATATTTAATGTAGCGACAACAAAGCAGAGACAGACACACACACACACACTCGGGGTAACGTTCACAATAACCGACAAACTAGAACACAAGAGACCGATATAGGGCAGTTAACGAGGGACCGACAGGTGAGCTCAATGAGGTGATTAACTAATAATTAGACAGGCTAAACCAACACAAGGGGAAAAAAATAGCGCTCGATCTTCGTGTGATATTGTTTAACTATATGAAATTATATAAATATATACATTTTCTGCCCCCATATCTTGAATTTTCTGATCGTTCTTCATGCATTTTAATACTGAATCATGCAGTGAAAGAACGCATATGTGCATTAGTCTAACCTACTAGACTTCTTTACGTGGGCCTAATGTATGCGTGCACTCTGTAGGTGTGTTTTCTTTGATTTTTGCAATATACTCGATAATGTCAAATCGCACATTGTTAAAACAACAGTTATGATATTAAAATCGCAAACTATATATATCCCACACCCCTATAACAAAGGCTATATCATTGTCACGGTCCAGGTGTGTGGAGGCAGGCAAGATGACGAGGATGACAAGGATACAAAATAAGGATATTTAATGTAGCGACAACAAAGCAGAGACAGACACACACACACACTCGGGGTAACGTTCACAATAACCGACAAACTAGAACACAAGAGACCGATATAGGGCAGTTAACGAGGGACCGACAGGTGAGCACAATGAGGTGATTAACTAATAATTAGACAGGCTAAACCAACACAAGGGGAAGAAACCACAACAAACAGTCCACAGGGGTGTTACATTGCTCCCCCCCCTCCCCGAAGGTGCGTCCTCGCACCGTAGAAACAGAGGGAGGGGCGGAGGGGGACAAGGCAGTGGATGTGAGATGGTGACAGGGGAAGGCAAAGGGCTGGCAGGCAGAGCAGACAGGTGGAGGTTTCGGCGGAGGACGGACTTCCAGGAGGAGGACGGCTAACAGAGTCCAGGGAGGTGACGATGGAGGCAGGAGCCAGGGAGACGACATGAGGGAACCGGAGCAGGAGCAGGAGCCAGGTGGGACCCTGGCCACAGCTATAATAGTGGCCCACGGTGGAGCCGACGGAGGGAGGAGCCATGGAGGAGGAATGTCCACCGTCCCGACCAACGGCGGCGGAGCAGGAGCCCGAGGCGGAGAGCCAACGAGCCAGGGGAATGCCAAGGATTCGGGGGGCCAGGGTGGAGCTGAGGGCTCTGGCAACCAAGGCGGAGGCGGAGATCCGTGGCGGAGCCAGAGCGACTGAGGACCAAGGTGGAGCTGATGGGAGGAAGGAGCCCAACGGAGCCGGTAGGACAGAGCGACGAGGCGCAGCCAGAGGAGAGGAGTCCAGAGGTGATGGCGGGTCGACGCCCGACCAAGGCGGAGCCGGAGGGACGAGGGAGCACGGTGGAGCTGATGGATCGATGGGTGACGGTGGAGGAGAGGGAGCTAGGAGCCGAGGTGGAGCCACTGGGAGACTCCGACCATGGTGACGCTGGGTGGGAGGGCGGGAATTTTTGAGGAGCAAGCCACAGAGGCAGTTGTCCGGGTAGTGCGTGAGGTGGGCCAGGGACAGAAAGTTGTTGGTGTGGTCCTCAAGAGAGCGTTCCCCCTGCTCCAGCAGGAGGATTTGGAAGGTGGGGTAATCCATTCCACAAAATAAAAACTTACAAAAAAACGGAAAAACAAACGAGGGGAAAGATGCTGCTATACTTCTCTTTTGAGGTTTGTTATACTGTCACGGTCCAGGTGTGTGGAGGCAGGCAAGATGACGAGGACGACAAGGATACAAAATAAGGCTATTTAATGTAGCGACAACAAAGCAGAGACAGACACACACTCAGGGTAACATTCACAATAACCGACAAACTAGAACACATGAGACAGATATAGGGCAGTTAACGAGGGACCGACAGGTGAGCACAATGAGGTGATTAACTAATAATTAGACGGGCTAAACCAACACAAGGGGAAGAAACCACAACAAACAGTCCACAGGGGTGTTGCAATCATAAATAAAGGCAGTTATTATTGGTTTTGGTATTGACATTTTCAAGTTAGGCTACTTGTCCGATTGGGCAAGTAAATTTCTCTTTCACTTGCCCATCCAAAATATTCACTTGTCCCGGACAAGCGGACAAGCGTTAATTTCGAGCCCTGCATTAGCATCTCTCACAAAGGACTTAAGGGTTTTCAATTTCAGGTTCAAACAATTAAGCATTCAACAAACACTTTCACAATCTTTTATACCATGGGACACACACACACACACACACATACACACACATAAATGGACACGGTATCTTCTCTTATACTGAATTTTTAACTTTAAAAGGCATGTGCTCAGAAAAATATCTGCCAATAGGGTAGAAAAAACAGTGGTGTAATGTAACGAAGTAATAATACTTTGTTACAGTACTTAAGTATTTTTTGGGAGTATCTGTACTTTACTTGAGTTTTTATATTTCAGTCAACTTTTACTTTTACTCCACTACATTTCCTAATTAAAATGTATACTCTGATACATTTCCCTGAAGCATTTCGTTACTTACTACAAAATAGTCAGAAGTCAGAAGAACACGGACTGCAGGAAAGCAGGTTTGACGAATCAGTGGTCTGGCGTCTGCAAGTTAGACTCCTAAAAACACCTTTGCTCATGTGCAAACAAGTGCGCGCTCAACCACGGATGATTCATTTTCCACTCAAGTCGAGTCCAGGGTGTGCGATATACAGCATCGTCTGCGATAATATGGTAAGTGTTGTAATGATTTGCGATCTGACATTATCAAGCAGGCTATATCACCAAATCACATACAGAGTGCACGCACGTTGATTTATTAGTCTATTAATACCCAAAATTCCAGGGATTCTAAATTGTAGACAGTACAAATGCTTCTGTATGCTTTTTATATTTATATAATTTAACATAGTTAACTTAATCTTTATCATGCAAAGAGTACCGTTTTTCTGCAGATATCAGCATGAACATGTTTAATAATCATTTTATACAAGTTCAGTAAAGCAATAAGTGACTTACATTTTAGAAGTAATATTGTTTGTTTTTGCTCAATTTTGCCAATGAAAATAGTTCCAAACAAAGATCACAGCAATGGACGGTGTTTACTTATTGAGTAAATCAGCTTTTTGAACGAATCGGTTGAATAAATAATTCAATGGTTCAGTCATTAACACAGTCAAATGCTTTGTTCCTGAATGAATCAGTTGTTTGAATGAATCGGTTGAATCTCAATGACTCACTCATTAACAGTCACTCGCTGCCACCTACTGGCGGTTTTAATTTCACATTTCTACAGTTTTTTCATGTTTTAAATAATTTCAAATCAGTATTCAGTGTTTTATGTTAAAAACAAATAATTATTTATGCATCTGTAACTGCAGTTTAAATGCATCCATGTCCCCTCTGAGATACATTAAACTCTGTAAATACATCGAAATGCTATTTCAGATGCCGATTCCAGAAATGTTTTCTTATGTTGGAATGAAAGACACTAAAGGTGCGTTCAAGTCATGTCGGATAGATCGTATTAACGAGTTGAATGCACATGAACGCCACCACAAAGTCATTATTACGAGTGGGAAACTCAAAATTTTCTTTAAGCCCCGAGTTTCCGAGTTGGGGGCGTGTCAATGAGAAACATGGCGGAATCGATGGATGCAACGTCTGTAGTTGATGGTAAATTTTTGTTTAAATTGATAGTTTAGCTGTCCTATAAACTTTAATTGGTCATGTTCTTGTTACACAGCTAGTTAATGAAATCCAAGTAAAAAACTGCTATAATTTTTGCACCTATAGGTGAAAAATCTTTTGATTTGCCATGTTGCATGTTTTAAAAATATTAAAAACGCAAAACACACCTGATGCGAATTCTTTGCTCATCGTTTTCTATAAGCAGAGTTAACAGACCCTGTTGTATTTTCTTGTAATTTATTAAAAGAAGGTACACCGCCATCTTGTGCCGACTAAACTGACTT
>NW_015505299.1:852313-853929 GCF_001515645.1 Sinocyclocheilus grahami | reverse complement strand
ACACACACACACACACACACATACACACACATAAATGGACACGGTATCTTCTCTTATACTGAATTTTTAACTTTAAAAGGCATGTGCTCAGAAAAATATCTGCCAATAGGGTAGAAAAAACAGTGGTGTAATGTAACGAAGTAATAATACTTTGTTACAGTACTTAAGTATTTTTTGGGAGTATCTGTACTTTACTTGAGTTTTTATATTTCAGTCAACTTTTACTTTTACTCCACTACATTTCCTAATTAAAATGTATACTCTGATACATTTCCCTGAAGCATTTCGTTACTTACTACAAAATAGTCAGAAGTCAGAAGAACACGGACTGCAGGAAAGCAGGTTTGACGAATCAGTGGTCTGGCGTCTGCAAGTTAGACTCCTAAAAACACCTTTGCTCATGTGCAAACAAGTGCGCGCTCAACCACGGATGATTCATTTTCCACTCAAGTCGAGTCCAGGGTGTGCGATATACAGCATTGTCTGCGATAATATGGTAAGTGTTGTAATGATTTGCGATCTGACATTATCAAGCAGGCTATATCACCAAATCACATACAGAGTGCACGCACGTTGATTTATTAGTCTATTAATACCCAAAATTCCAGGGATTCTAAATTGTAGACAGTACAAATTCTTCTGTATGCTTTTTATATTTATATAATTTAACATAGTTAACTTAATCTTTATCATGCAAAGAGTACCGTTTTTCTGCAGATATCAGCATGAACATGTTTAATAATCATTTTATACAAGTTCAGTAAAGCAATAAGTGACTTACATTTTAGAGGTAATATTGCTTGTTTTTGCTCAATTTTGCCAATGAAAATAGTTCCAAACAAAGATCACAGCAATGGATGGTGTTTACTTATTGAGTAAATCAGCTTTTTGAACGAATCGGTTGAATAAATAATTCAATGGTTCAGTCATTAACACAGTCAAATGCTTTGTTCCTGAATGAATCAGTTGTTTGAATGAATCGGTTGAATCTCAATGACTCACTCATTAACAGTCACTCGCTGCCACCTACTGGCGGTTTTAATTTCACATTTCTACAGTTTTTTCATGTTTTAAATAATTTCAAATCAGTATTCAGTGTTTTATGTTAAAAACAAATAATTATTTATGCATCTGTAACTGCAGTTTAAATGCATCCATGTCCCCTCTGAGATACATTAAACTCTGTAAATACATCGAAATGCTATTTCAGATGCCGATTCCAGAAATGTTTTCTTATGTTGGAATGAAAGACACTAAAGGTGCGTTCAAGTCATGTCGGATAGATCGTATTAACGAGTTGAATGCACATGAACGCCACCACAAAGTCATTATTACGAGTGGGAAACTCGAAATTTTCTTTAAGCCCCGAGTTTCCGAGTTGGGGGCGTGTCAATGAGAAACATGGCGGAATCGATGGATGCAACGTCTGTAGTTGATGGTAAATTTTTGTTTAAATTGATAGTTTAGCTGTCCTATAAACTTTAATTGGTCATGTTCTTGTTACACAGCTAGTTAATGAAATCCAAGTAAAAAACTGCTATAATTTTTGCACCTATAGGTGAAAAATCTTTTGATTTGCCATGTTGCATGTTTTAAAAATATTAAAAACGCAAAAC
>NW_015505299.1:801610-852275 GCF_001515645.1 Sinocyclocheilus grahami | reverse complement strand
ACGAGTTGAATGCACATGAACGCCACCACAAAGTCATTATTACGAGTGGGAAACTCGAAATTTTCTTTAAGCCCCGAGTTTCCGAGTTGGGGGCGTGTCAATGAGAAACATGGCGGAATCGATGGATGCAACGTCTGTAGTTGATGGTAAATTTTTGTTTAAATTGATAGTTTAGCTGTCCTATAAACTTTAATTGGTCATGTTCTTGTTACACAGCTAGTTAATGAAATCCAAGTAAAAAACTGCTATAATTTTTGCACCTATAGGTGAAAAATCTTTTGATTTGCCATGTTGCATGTTTTAAAAATATTAAAAACGCAAAACACACCTGATGCGAATTCTTTGCTCATCGTTTTCTATAAGCAGAGTTAACAGACCCTGTTGTATTTTCTTGTAATTTATTAAAATTAGGTACACCGCCATCTTGTGCCGACTAAACTGACTTGAACGCACCTGACATCGTAATTACGACTTGTCAACTCTTAAGTACGAACATCCCAGGAGGACTTGAACGCAGCATAAGTACCGGAACAAGGGCTTCTTATTCTTACCCAAAAATGCAAAATGGAAGAAAGAGTTAAAACTGAACACAATCTTGCTACTCAAGCTGTGCATGAACATATTTATATATATATTTATTTGCTTCTTTTCCATTTTGCGTTTACTTATACTTTTACGTTCAATATTAAGTACGTTTTAAGATTTAAAAAATAATTTTCGTACTTAAGTACAATAATATCGCATACTTCAAGACTTTTACTCAAGTAATATTATAAACGGTGACTTCAACTTCTACCAAAGTCATTTTCTGGTAAGATATCTGTACTTTTACTTCAGTATGGCTTTAAGATTCTTTAAACACCACTTGGAAAAAATTAACTTGTTTCCCCTTAATAGTCTTGTTTCCCCCCCCCTTGACCCCACTGGCAGATATTTCTTATTGTTTTAAGCATAAATGTACTTTTGATCTGATTTTTCTTTTTCTTTCAGAGTTTAGATCCCAACTTTTTCAAACTCAACCTCCTGTAAGATTCAAATAAAGACCTCAATTGACTTGTTCATGTGTATTTGATTAAGTAAACTTCGCAGGACAGTGACCCTCATGACCGGGTGAAATATTGCTGGTCTAGAGAGCAGACACGTCCCACAATTTCTCACAGCAGTGAATTATGCCAATGCCTGGGTCAGGACCTGAAATGCGGCCTGTGCCAACAGAGAGATTGTATTAAGCTGTTTGGGCTACAGTTAACTAAGTCCATAGTGGATTAACCAGCTGAGATCTACTTAGAAGAATTTCACTAATATGCTTTCTCTGAGTAGACTGTACTATTGTGGGATTGTTCTCATCGAAGGTCAGGCCATGTAAGCAGTGATGGATAGATTACTTACAAATTGCAGTCCATTACTGAGTTCAAATTACATGACAAAAATTGTAATTAGTAACCTAATATATTATATTACAAGCTTTAAGTACAAACCCGATTCCAAAAAAGTTGGGACACTGTACAAATTGTGAATAAAAACAGAATGCAATGATGTGGAAGTTTCAAATTTCAATATTATTCAGAATACAACATAGATGACATATCAAATGTTTAAACTGAGAAAATGTATCATTTTAAGGGAAAAATAAGTTGATTTTAAAATTTCATGGCATCAACACATCTAAAAAAGTTGGGCCAAGGCCATGTTTACCACTGTGTGGCATCCCCTCTTCTTTTTATAACAGTCTGCAAACGTCTGGGGACTGAGGAGACAAGTTGCTCAAGTTTAGGAATAGGAATGTTGTCCCATTCTTGTCTAATACAGGCTTCTAGTTGCTCAACTGTCTTAGGTCTTCTTTTCAAAATGTCTCACTTTCAACATTTGATATGTTATCTATATTCTATTGTGAATCAAATATAAGTTTATGAGATTTGTAAATTATTCCATTCCTTTTTTACTCACAATTTGTACAGTGTCCCAACTTTTTTGGAATTGGGTTTGTAATCTAATCAGACTACTTTTTGAATTACTTTTAGATTTCTTGCATTCAGTAACATGATGTGCATTATAAAACAGAGAGTTCCGGTCCTTGATTCTGATTGGCTGAGCCGCGTTCGAAGTTGTTGTAAATTACACTACAAACATACACCTTTGTTTACGTTTGTGTGTTGCTCGGCAGCCACTTTGTTGCAACCACAACTGTTTCTGAGGAACTACATTGTTTGGTGGAAGAATATTGTTTTTATTAATATCATTACACTTTATCTGCTCGGTTTTATTTTGTGAAACCTAACTACGCATATGGAATAACCGTTTTATAAAAGCAATAAGCCCCGTGAAGCCGTGGTTTACAGTGAATTTATAACAGCTAGCTCCGCTTCGTGTCGTACCGTGGTTTACAGTGAATTTATAACAGCTAGCTCCGCTTCGTGTCATACCTAACAACACCCCTTAGCTGTTATAAAGTCACTGTAAACCACGGCTCCTTGGGGTTTATTGCTTTATTAAATATGTTTCAAGACAAAAAGCTTCCAAAGACATTGTAGTAATACATTGTTAAATGACTCACTGAGTGAATTTGATCTGAGTGATTCAAATAATAATTAAATTGTGCTCGTTAGGAGTTGAGTATGTGTTATATTCAATGTTGAGAAAACATTCCATAGCTGTGAAACGGCAAATAATTTGGTAAATTAAAAGATATAAGATTTAGCTGGGGAAAATCGGTAGTGATTTATAATTTACTGCCATTGTGTGAATTTTTAAAATGTAATCTAATTACAAGTACTTAATTTTTGGAATCTGATGACTTAATCCAGATTACATGTAATCAGTTACGACCCAGCGCTGCATGAACACTACACAATGCATTTGACATCATACAAAAATGTCTGAACTTTTACGCTCTCCTTTCTGTCTAGCTAGCTAATTTTAAGCATATTGAACAATATATTTTCCTAATTTATGGGTTTAAGATAAGAACACACTTCAATAACTGTCCAGGCCTCTTCTGCTGCTTGGACTAGAAGAACTACACAAATGGACAGTATGATGGAAATTAAAGTACACCACAAAGTCACATTTGATTTTCTGACCCGTCAAGCACCAACGCTGCATGGTGGAAGTGAACTGCTCTTCTTGTAGAAAGAAGATAAGGACGTTTACTGTCAAAAATACACTGGACAAACCACTTTGTTGCAACCACAACTGTTTCTGAGGAACTACATTGTTTGGTGGAAGAATATTGTTTTTATTAATATCATTACACTTTATCTGCTCGGTTTTATTTTGTGAAACCTAACTACGCATATGGAATAACCGTTTTATAAAAGCAATAAGCCCCGTGAAGCCGTGGTTTACAGTGAATTTATAACAGCTAGCTCCGCTTCGTGTCGTACTGAACAACGCCCCTTAGCTGTTATAAATTCACTGTAAACCACGGCTTCTTGGGGTTTATTGCTTTATTAAATATGTTTCAAGACAAAACGCTTCCAAAGACATTGTAGTAATACATTGTTAAATGACTCCCTGAGTGAATTTTATCTGAGTGATTCAAATAATAATTAAATTGTGCTTGTTAGGAGTTGAGTATATGTTATATTCAATGTTGAGAAAACATTCCATAGCTGTGAAACGGCAAATAATTTGGTAAATTAAAAGATATAAGATTTAGCTGGGGAAAATCGGTAGTGATTTATAATTTACTGCCATTGTGTGAATTTTTAAAATGTAATCTAATTACAAGTACTTAATTTTTGGAATCTGATGACTTAATCCAGATTACATGTAATCAGTTACGACCCAGCGCTGCATGAACACTACACAATGCATTTGACATCATACAAAAATGTCTGAACTTTTACGCTCTCCTTTCTGTCTAGCTAGCTAATTTTAAGCATATTGAACAATATATTTTCCTAATTTATGGGTTTAAGATAAGAACACACTTCAATAACTGTCCAGGCCTCTTCTGCTGCTTGGACTAGAAGAACTACACAAATGGACAGTATGATGGAAATTAAAGTACACCACAAAGTCACATTTGATTTTCTGACCCGTCAAGCACCAACGCTGCATGGTGGAAGTGAACTGCTCTTCTTGTAGAAAGAAGATAAAGACGTTTACTGTCAAAAATACACTGGACAAATTGTGTAAGATTTACTTTGAAACAACTTTTACTCAGATATTGCTAGTAAATTTCACAAATAATTACAAAAAAACACACACACTGACACATTAAATTAAAATTTTGTAAGTAGAACAAAATAAACAGTAAAAAAAAAAGCTGACCCGTCAAGCACCAACGCTGCATGGTGGAAGTGAACTGCTCTTCTTGTAGAAAGAAGATAAGGACGTTTACTGTCAAAAATACACTGGACAAATTGTGTAAGATTTACTTTGAAACAACTTTTACTCAGATATTGCTAGTAAATTTCACAAATAATTACAAAAAAACACACACACTGACACATTAAATTTAAATTTTGTAAGTAGAACAAAATAAACTGTAAAAAAAATTTACAAAATTTGCATTTGTAAATAAAACAGATTATTGGAGTACATTTTTTTTCTTGTAGAACATACTCCAATAACTTCAAAACAAATAACTTTTACAGTGAAGCAGTCTTACTGTGTATTTTATGGTCTGAGACAGCACAGCACAACACAATGACCAGCAACAATGATTGTGACAAACTGATCAATGACATTCCTCCCTCCTCTCCTTTTTTTTTGTTGGGCTTGAGGTCACTGTAGATCTGCTCACAATATGCTGAACTCTCTGACCAACCTCTGTCTGATTCATGACATGTTCAATTAGAGGGACTCACTTCTCTCCTCTTTGCTCTCCTTTTCTTAAACTCTTTCACTTGTGGCCAATGCAATCTCTCTCTTTCTTCTCATCTTCCTTCAGGGTGCTCATTATTTGTTTGCCCTGGGTTTCCGCAGATGACCGCTTTTATAAAATGCCAAGTTATGATGTAGTAGTTATATGAATAATTTATTAAACAGCATTTTCTGTGCTTCCTGCATTGCCAACCAAGCAAAAACTGCAGTGTTGTGAAATAAAAATGTGTAATCTGTTTAGGAAAAATACATAATAACCATATTCCTTTTCTATTTGACAGAAAAACAACAATAATAATAATTACACAAGATTTCTGTTCTACAATATTAGTGAATCAACAAAATGTTATATTCCCGTCAGTAGCTCAGTTACTTTTATGAATATTAATATTTTTTTTTACAAATTGTGTTACGGGCAAATTAAAAACATGCTAAAAAAATTTAATTCTCCATCTCCAGTGATCATCTGTCCCTCTCTCCCACTGCTGTACCAAACTGTAAAAAATGATTCTAATTGTAACTGTAAAAATAGTGTAAAAAAAGATATTTAAAAAACCTGTTAATTGGTTAACAGTAAGTTCACATCCAAGTTTACATCCAAATGATAAACTACACAGAAATCTGATGCAAAAGTGAAGCAATAAACTGTTTGACATCTGGATTCAGTCATACTGAATTGTTTTACTGTGTGCCACTGTTTAAACTGCCTCAATCCCAACAAATGTTTGTTCAAAACAATGAGTAGTTGCTTCATAAAAGTTTATATTGCAAATGATTGTTAATAAATACACTAAAAAACATAATTGGTGTCGGTTTTACTTTGAAACCATTTTCACTCAGAAATTGCAAGTAAACTTCACAAATAATTACAAGAAGAAATGCCCATTAAAACTGATAATGCATTGAATTAAACATGAAATTTTGAGACTGACTGAAATAGCATTTTCTTACGAACATACATCATTATATCTTTGTTTTATTTACAAATCAGGAGAATCTTTTGTACGGCGTCGGTTAGCAGTGCATTTTTTAAGCTTGCTTTTCATTGAGTTGAATGTAGGGAAAAATATGCTCTGCACCGAAAATCTGCTTCTGGGATACAGCGCTGCACTACGTAACATGGGTGCTGAAATATATAAGCACTGCTCACGCCTTACAGATGCAGGACGTGTGTAACAGAATAAAGGCTTGGAGTCATTTTACATATGCTTTTCATCCACAAAGATTAACAGGACATTAATTGCAAGGACAGTTCACCTGAAGCCCCTCTGGAAATCCTCTCATGTGCACTGACTGCCAGCAGAGGCCAGAGTCAAATTCAGGACACACCCGGAGAGTCACTGTAACTGCCTACAAACTGGACATTATTTACAGATATTGGCTGCTTTGTAAATGTTAATAAACCTGCATCTGTAAAGGAGAAAAAAAATATATTATTTAGTGCATCTAGTTGACATTTCTTCTGAAAACTGGAGTGAATTGTACCTGGAGCAACAAATTTCAGGTTTCGCAAAAATGTAGGCAGTGGCAGCCATTGTACCCGGGTTGTATCTACTGTATATAACACAATTTTACAAAATAAAACTAAAAATAATGTATCTTTAAATTTTTTCCATGATTTTTGATCAGCAGTTTAAAAAGAAAATGGCATGGTTGTTTCAATGTTTTCAGTGCATAAGCATACCTGCACTAACGATGCCATTTTGATCAAATCAGTACTGAAATTTCAGTTTTAGAAATTCAACACTATTCTCTCTGACAATGATAGATGTAAACATTTTCATTGGCCCTGACCCATCTTTTGATGCACATATAGGTTATATTTCAAACACATCTTTCAGAAAATGATTCATCTGACAGGTGTGTTATGACTGCTATGCTGCACAGAAATGTGAGAAATAATGAATGACTTTTGAGTTGCTGTTTGTTGAATGAAATCCGATGAGGCGGACAGGATTATGTGGAAATTGGATGAATACATCTAATCTTAACCCTAATCCTAATGTTCCTAACCTTAACCCTAATCCTGTTAGGTGGTGCTTTGATTATCTGGACATGATTTGAAAATTTCTAATCTAATACTTTTGTTCTTATGGGTCAGATTGCTTATTTCCTTTTTAAGTTAATGACAGAGGATTTTTCAGGAATGAACTGTGCTTGTAAAACAAGGAAAAAGCATACAGTTTTGTAAGCTGGACCATCTTATAAGCACACACTAGATTTGATTTAGACTACACTCAGAGGCACAGAGCCGCTCTGTGATCATGAGATACAGTGAATTTGAGTAAACTGAGTTTTTGGAAGGTTGCCAATGTTGACAAGATCCCTTAGGCCTACGTTTGCCCTCCACATCACTCCAGGCTGCCAGAATTTCCCTGCTGTACTGCTGGAGCCCCATACTGATTAACAGTCAAACTATATAATTAAAAATGCATAATCACCTTTTCTCTCTGTGCTCTAGGGAATCCCTCACTGAATGTCTTGATGCATGTCTGTTCTCATTTAATCAGACCCCCCACTAACTAAATGACATCAAGCCTGTTTGATCCCAAAACCAAAACTGAATGATTCACCGGCACTGTTTTGTCACTGTTAGGAAACATATTAACTGCATTTTGGTAGGACAATACACTGTAAAGTGGTAATCTGCAATTTCTATCTATTTCTATGTAGCGAATCAGCTCATGGGGAAATATGAATAATTAACCATAACTAGTTATAATTAACTATTCATATTTTAGATCCGCTGTAGATATTTAGCTGACCTCTCAGGGTCAACTGTCTTGTCAATTCCAAGAACGTTAATTTCCTGGTTAAGGGAAATAACCTTCTTACTGTACAATTCTACAAGCTTGTAACGTAAATCTGCATGATCAGTGACTCCGGTTATGAGCAAACAATGAACACGTCAAGTGTGATACAAGTAAGGTTTTATTAACTACATAAACACTTAAACTAGTCTAACATACTACATAAACACATAAACTGGTCTAACATCCTACATACACACATAAACTGGTCTAACATACACATACACACACACACACACACACACACATACAGTTGGTATAGGAAAGGGTTAAAGTTTAACTCAGCATAGTTTATTTTATACAAACTTCTATATCAATAAAAGGTAAATTAACTACACTATTTCTATAGCCCAGGGAAAGCATGAACTGATCGAACGTATATCTTGAATGCAGTGTACTGTAAGATAAAAGCGTCTGCCAAATGCATGAATGTAAATGTCGCTTGCGTTCAGTGCTTGTGTTTTGAAGGATCACTGCGAGTGTGAGATCAGAGACGTGAGCAGAACCAGTTGAACCAGTCTGGTTCAGACGCTGTAATCTGCAGGTTTTGGGCTGTTGGCAGCACATCTGCTGCTCTCGGCTACTTTTAGACCGTTTCAAATAAAGGAGCAGCAAACAAACAGAGTGAGTCAGAAATCTGTGCCAATCACTTTGTTTTGGATACAACACCTCAAACAACACCACACAAGTGTTGTCGCCTCTGGCTTGCTTAGTTGGGGACACTTCATTTCCAGCGTTATCGTTGACATAATTGCAAAGATATTATTTAAACTGAACTGAGCTGGATGTTGACATCACTGAATTCAATGATGAACTGTCTTTAACTGAAAAATGAGTGTTTACTATTGTCATTTTGCATTATTGACACTATTTTCCTAATTAATGCTGTTCAGTTGCTTTGTCACAATCTGTATTGTTAAAAGCGCTATATAAATAAAGGTGACTTGACTTGACTTGACTTGGTTACCATGGAACCAGAGGCCTGTTCTGCCTTTCTGAGGTGTTAGGTGCATTTCGGGGGAAGGGTCCATAGACCCTCGTAATTGGCCATTTGGTTAGGTGAGGGGGAGTTAGATATTATTTGTTAAATATAACAAAAAGTTGTGTGTCTGATTGGTCCAAATGCTACAAGTCTGAGCCCTAGACACCTCAGATGGGCAAGGATAACATCTCAATGTTGAACCACCAAATCCTCAGACTGCGCTAAAATCGACCAGTTGACGAGGTAATTCAGCACAGCCAGGGCTATGTCCTTGTAAAGGTGTGAGGTGACAGGGCTAGGCCAAAGGGAAGAGCCTGAAATTGGTATACTTCACCCCAAAAGTTAACTTGAGGAACTTCCTGTGCATGTGAAAATAAGCGTCCTTTAGGTCTAGTGTGACAAACCAGTATCAAAGACGGATTTGAGACACAATGGGCCTCGTTTACGAAATGAACGTACGACAAAAAATTGGGCGTACGGTCGTTTCAACGCAAAACGTGGAATTTATCAATAGGTATGGATGTGAGCGGTGGCTACGATGAAATCTCACGTCTGGTCTCAGCTCGTGTATGCAAGTTTTTGAGTTACCTGAACTTAATATGGTGGAGAATTGTAGATTGACACATTTCAGCCATTCATCATCAAACTAAAATGCAGTCAACCAAACATAAACTGTTTATTTAAAAAGATCCGCTGTAAAATCAGCGTGCAGTGCCCAAACAATAAACATTTTAGCTCATGTGAAGAGATTGGTGGCATACGAATGTTTCATAAATCACACGTGAACTCTGTCGTAAGTTGATTTGTGCGCACAGATCTGCGCTCGTTTCTACGTTAGATTGATAAATGAGGCCCAATATGTTTGTGTGTCAGCATCTTGAATCTGCACCTCTGCAGAATGTGAATCAGACATCGCAGATCTAGTATTGGACGCAGCCGTCCATCCTTTGTCGGGATCAAGAAAAAACAGCTGTAAAAGCCAGACTCTCCTAGACGGCCACACAAGACCACAGGAACCAGTTGAGTCCTCTGCACAATGTGACTTTGCTGCAGCCTGGAACTGAACTTCTGGTTTCGATGGCCAGAGGAGAACTGGCCCTCCGACTGAGTCTTGTTTCTCCCAAGGTTTTTTCTCCATTCTGTCACCGATGGAGTTTTGGTTCCTTGCTGCTGTCGCTTCACTTGCTTAGTTGGGGATACTTAATTTCCAGCGATATTGTGGACTTGATTGCACAGATACTATTTAAACTGAACTGAGCTGGATGATGACATCACTGAATTCAATGATGAACTGCCTTTAACTTTAACTCATTTTGCGTTATTGACACACCATTTTCCTAATTAATGCTGTACAGCTGCTTTGACACAATCTGTATTGTTCAAAGCGCTATATAAATAAAGATGACTCTCTTAGTGGAAGAGGAACCCTTTCTATATCCCAGCACCTTCCAGACAGTCCCTAAGGCAGGGAGCACACCATTGAACTGTGGCGGACACAGCTAAACTAAAACTGGATGGTGTATCCATTCTCCACGATTCGAAGAACCCAGAGTGACACATTTTGCAGAAGTGGCCACACTGCTAAATGGTCAGAAAAGGGTATTAATCAATAGGGGATTGAAATGCTCCTTTCAGTGCCTTGAAATGTCTCATCATCAAGGAAGAGGCCAAACTCTAGAACGAAGGGACTGTTTGTATAGGGGGTAGGCTCTACTATCAACCTCTTGAGCCCTAACACCCTACAGCCCAAAGTATACTACTATGACTAATAAAAATGTCTTTGAACTCTTTGCAGCTCTCTCATGACCCCCTAATACAAGCGCTTGTCAATGCAGGCATCTGTTGATGTTGCAGTCTCTGCTATTTTGTTGTAGTTGTTGTTGTTCAGTCTCTTTAGTTTGGTTTTTCTTTTGTTAAAAAGTGGCCCGGGCCAGTGTTAGCACCTTGTTGATCAACTGATTAGAGCAAAACAAACTCAATGCGCGTGTGCGACCTGCGTGTACAAAGTATGTGCAGTTACAAAAATCGCGTACAGTATGTGCGTGATGAAATTTGCACTGTACATGGATCCCTGTGTACGTGTAAAAACCAAAGTATACTTTGGCCTTAAGAAGAAAGAAAAGTCATTTTGTGTGGAATAACAGCGAAACACATAGTGGGAAATGTTGCTTCCCGAAACATCTGTAGCAGGTTTAGTGTAAAAGACCTCTGAGGGCATCAAGGACATTTGTATGGGGAAATATGTAAGGAGGCCATGAATGATAAAGGCCAATGAGGGAAATTGGCCACAACACTGGGGTTACACCCTACTCTTTTACGAGAAGTGCCATGGGATTTTGTAATGACCACAGATGGTCAGGACCATGGTTTAACTTCTCATCTGAAGGACTGCGCCTACAGTATTTACAGTATAATGTCCCCATCACTATACTGGAGCGTTAGGACCCACTCAGACTAGCTGCCACATAAGCCTTACCAACTAAACTCAAAGTTATTCTACAAGATTTAGTCAGCAGAGATGGACACTGTCTCCAGTCGCAGGGTTTGTAATGCAAGCAGAAAAGGGCTGATTTTCGGATTTTGATAACTTGTTATGGAGATCTATAAAGAACAGAAGCTGCCTACGAAGATCGTGTGCACCATGAGTCCTGCCAGTCTAAATTGAGTTTGGCCATGGCACACATTATGCACATTTACCAAATTTACACTGCCAGTGGACTTTCGACTTTTATGATCATGTGTGCTTTGACATTCTTCTTCACACTGCTCAGCATATAACTCCTCAGATGAAGCAAGTGAAACTGTGTCATCAGGACCTAAAGAAATCAGCACGAGATTCCAGATCTGGAATCAAATTGCGTGCAACTGGCTTGGTTTGCAGACAGTAAGGAGAGAATATGAGAGAAAGGAACACGTTTCATCCTAAATCCTTGCAGTGCACACAGTGCTCAAGGGCATCACTGACTGTGTGAATTACAAGAACGAATGAAAATTCTTTGCTCCCGTTTTGTATTCTTCTTCAGTGCTGCATTCTGAGATATTTCACACATGCTTGTCCTCGCTTGTCATGAAACAAGGACACAGAGACGCACACTTTCTAAATTTTCATACTTTCATATATCCATCCTTAATACGCACACAACAGACCTTTGTCTTCCTGAAGTGGAGAAATCTGGGGAAGTGATGATGCATGCAAGCAGTGACATGCTTCATCACTGGCCTGTGATATTGGTGTGGTGGTACACGTGCTTCAGACTCTCATCACACCTGAGGTGTTCCTCACAGCATCAGCTACAAACAAGGCATTGAGCTAACCTACGAAAGAGAACTGGACATTTTGTACGTACATAAAACATTAAGAAATAAATTTCTGCTGTGACAACTCTCGGAGAGTTTAGCATCGTAATATACATGGCAATGTTAATGTGTTTGGTCTTGGCAGAATAGAGCTGCTACACTGCTGCTGCTGCAGAAGAGCAAGTACAGAGACTTTCTACTGCAAATACATCCAAAGAAATACTGCTGCTGAACATATATGAAATAACCCCCACACATAACATACATTAAATCACTCCATAGCAGATCTATACAGGTGGAGCTGGGGAAGGTGGAGGGTTTCTGAAGCGCACTGCAACTGCTACAGCAAGCACTAGCTATAGTATTGGAATTATGAGCAGCAAGCTCATTGGCTGTTGATGCGAAAAGAAACCAGTCAGCTGGACCATGTGAACGATGATGTAAATATATCAAATTGAGTTAACCTGCGCCATCTAGAGTTTCATGACAGGACTGTGTATATTCTTCTGTTTTTTTGTTGTTTTGTATTCTTCTGTTTTTTTGTTGTTTTGTTTTGATTTGATTTGGAGGAATTCCAATCTTGCACCATATGTCCGTCATGTAATGTGCAAACACACAGCACAGCAATGATACCCAAAACAGTTGTGTAGTGTGAAAGGAACAGCAATCTGATTACTTTGAATTTGTCTTAAGAATGTTGTTAAAGAACAGATGACTCTGAACTAATGTTCTATTAACGCTACTGGAAGATCTTTGTTCATGACCTTGAGAGAATCATCTGAGAACATTCTCTATTTGCTGATTACTTTACCTAAACCATGTATATAAGTTTTTTAGGGTATTAATATGCACCCCTTAGGGGTAAATTAGGCAGTGTATGATTTTAAATTAGCCTGTATGAGCAGCACACTGCACATGTACTACTCTCCACATGTTTTTGTTTGCAATCCCAAACACCCTCATGATGAATGGAAGAGCCAGGCCTCATAACCTCTATTGATTCGGCCAATCTGCAGGTAAACCAGAGAGAGAATTATGTGTGTGTGTGTGTGTGTGTGTGTGAGCAGTGCTGTGGCTTAAACAAAGCTCCATCATTCACTCTGCTCACTAAAGCTTCAGTAATAATTGGGATTGAATAAATGGAGCATGATTTGTCAAACCATTAAAATATGGATCCCGGGCAAGCACAGAGCAGCTCCTACTTCTAGGAAATCCAGTGACGAGGAATACAATGAAAAGGAAGCAGAACTAAGAAGAGAGATACACTGGTTTTCAGGTACAGCAGCATTTTGCTGTTGTCACAGTGTAAAGAGCTGCAACATTTAAAACTCTTGCAAAGAGATAGATTTTTTAAATTTTTACAAGAAACTGTGGTGCTTTGCTGTGCGAAAATTGACACCACAATCTTACAGTGGTTGCAGTGGTTGTTTGATAGGGTGGTTGCTAAGGTGTTCTGGATGGTTGCTAAGTGGTCAATGACTGTTTCAGCTGAAAGGGAAAACTGACATTTTGACATTGATATTTTGAAGAATTTGGTGCCCATTGTATGAACAAAAACAGAGACGTTTCCCAAAATATCTACTTTTGCTCTATATTTCAATCTCTAGAAATGGCTTGGGTCCTTCCTTCAATGTAAATCTCTGAGATTTTTACCTGTTTTATCATCTGTCAGGAGAAAAGCAAACCCCTTCTTCAACAAGACACACGATATGAGGAATCATCCATGTTTATTAATTGCAGTGGTTCTTTTAATCTCAAACTTCACCTTCTTTCCTGTTTCTCTCTTCTCCTGTCCTGCTTTTGATCTCGTGATTCATCTTGTTTCTCTCCTCCTCTCAGTTCTCTTCGGCAGTAGAGATCACTGCCAGACTCCTGCTGAGGCAGATCTCTACAGGAGCCTGTGCTGCAGACCCAACACATGTGCATGGCAGAAATTCACATCTCTGCATTGCTGCATACCCTCCAAATGACGTCTGTCTGAGCCTCAGTGTGCAGTTCATTTAGCTACAGCAAATACTGAGCCTAAACACAGCTGTGTTTTGATTACATCAGTATATTCACAGGCTGATAATATGAATTATTTTCTTATTAGTGGCGTTGGGTGGAACATCACTATTATTATTGCTTATATATAGGGTTAGTGATTTGGACAAACTCCTAACATTAATTAAAGGGTTAGTTCACCCAAAAATTTAAATTAGGCTGTGTTTTACACACCCCCGAGGCATCCTAGGTGTATATGACTTTCTTCTTTCAGACGAATCCAGTCGGAATTATATTAAATATTGTCGTTGATCTTTCAAGCTCTATCATTGCAGTCAGCGGGTGTTTCAGTGCTTTATTCCAAAAGAAGTTAAATAAAAAGCGCCCATCCATAAAAAAAGTGTCTCACACGGCTCAGGGGGGTTAACAAAGGCCTCCTGTAGCGAATTGATGCATTTTTGTAAGAAAAATATCCATATTCAAAACGTAATAATAACTTTAATCTAGCTTGCGCCAACAGTTGCAGTTCCGGGGGGATGACGTATGAGGTTAGCATTGCGCGTGCGCCGGTGAGTCTCGTGAAAACCAACGTTTGTTAACCGGAGCAACGGAAGCAAACTTTCCTTACTTTAGCAAAGGAAAACCAGTCTCCTCTTGGCTTATATCGAAATCCTCCGACATTCTTCTTTACAAATCCTCGTTTTGTACTTCTATTTAGTGTCCGTTGTTTTGTTTTGATCTCTCTGCTGCGTTTCCACGTTCATCACTTCTGAGCGGCGCATGCGCAAAGCTGAACTCATACGTCATTCCCCTGGAGCTGCTTCCGTTTACAACAGTGAGCGCAAGCTAGATTAAACTGATTATTACGTTTTAAATATGGTTATTTTTCTTACAAAAAAGCATCGATTCGCTACAGGAGGCCTTTGTGAGACACGGATGGGCACTTTTTATTTCACTTCTTTTGGACTGAAGCACTTCAACACCCACTGACTGCAATGAAAGAGCTTGGAATAGCCAGGACAATTTTTAATATAACTCCGACTTGATTCGTCTGAAAGAAGAAAATCATATACACCTAGGATGTCTCGGGGGTGAGTAAAACAGCCTAATTTTCATTTTTGTGTGAACTAACCCTTTAAGCCTTGGCATGTACCTTGTCCTGCAGTCATTTTGTCTTCATACAGATGCTGAATGTGTGTTTTGAGATGTTGTGCATCGACACAGCTATTGAATTGAATTGAATCAACACATAGATCACACTTTATTTGAAGGCCCAATTCTCGCTTATTAACAAACTGTTAGCTACGACTTTTGCCTCAATAAACTCCTAATTTGCTGCTTATTAATAGTAAGGTAGTTGTTCAGTTTAGGTATGGGGTAGGATTAGGGATGTAGAATATGGTCGTGCAGAATATGTGCTTTATAAGTACTAATAAACAGCCAATATGTTAATAATAGGCATGCTAATAAGCAACTAGTTAATAGTGAGAAATAATCCCTATACTAAACTGTTACTATCTTGTGTTACACTGAAGCAGAACAGTACAATATGCTCATTATAATATCCATAATATTTCTATCATCTAGTGCAGGGGTAGGCAAGTTCAGTCCTGCAGAGTTCAACTCTGCAGGACTGCGGCTCTCTAGGACCGAACTTGCCTACCCCTGATCTAGTGAATCAGAGAACTTCATATTTCTGATTTAGGAGGCATTACAGTATTTGTACTGCTGTGATTCATCAGTCAGAGATGAAGATTTTTGAAGTGTGGAAGACACTCAGTAGCTGCTAATTGGATACATTTCTAATGTAAAAGGAACCGTTCACTTAACAATCCAAATTCAGTACATTTTTACTTTGTATTACATTTACAATGCCTTTCCATGACTTCCTTTCTTGCATGGAACACAAAATGTTGTTTTGAAAAAAAGTCTAGCTTGCCTATTTCTTTTCATTGTGACAGTCATACTAAAAAATAAAATGGACACCATAACCAAGTTTTCTGTGGACATATAGATTTGTTTGTGTCAAATCTTATTTGCTCTTGCGTTCAGTTCATCAAGATGGATCATACCGGGTTTGACGTCAAATATCATTGATTCTCTCAGGGCTGAAATGCATTTTTGAAACATACTTTTGAAATATGCTTTCGAGTTTTAATGCTGGTGCATTCGGTCGGGTTTGCCTCAGAATATGTCTTTCAGGAAATTAAGTACTCTGTTCACTAGAGATATGTGTATAAACGTATAAAGGCGAAACAGCACAACGTTGTGCCCTAAATAGCAGTGGTGCTGACTGGGAGCTGGGGTGATAATGCGGCTTAGATATAGGTTCAGTAATCAGTGTTTTTTGGGACTGTCAGCCTGAGCTGTGGAGTTCAAGTGAGTGAACGATGAGACGAGCACATGACTCAGCAGCTTCACAGAAGGGATGAGTCGAGGAAATACAGACACTGACATGCTGCGTTATGGGGATGTGATCAGGGCTCTAAAAGCACAATTCTTTATGGTTATGACAGGAAAGAGAGAAAGTGAAGCAAGAGGACTTTTATATGAGCAGAATACACGTGTTCAGAAGTATGTCACTCTCAAGAAACCCGCCGAGAACAAAGTGTTATATCAACTAATTAATGATCAAATAAATGAAAAGTCCTCAAACGTTACATTATTGCATGGAATTTATACATGGGATTTCATACATTTCAGCCATCACTATAGCAAAAATAAGCCCTGACATGTTTGGCAGACTATATGTTTATATCTATAAATATGAAATAATTTGAGTACTATATATGAAATGGCAATTTGAAATACTTTTATGTTCTTTTGTTATGTTAATTCCCTTCTTTAGTTTATTTAGAGTCATAAATGTTTTATTTGAGTCTTGCTTGACTCTACCAATGTCATAAAATTCAAGTTACAGTTGGTTTATTTAATAATGTAAGAGAGTAGAGTTACTGTATGTGGACAAGTGTAGACGACTCAATGTTTCCCTGCTTTATAGAAGAGCTGCTGGAAGGAAACATGACTCCTGTGGTTGTTTTCAATTGTGGTCATATAAAATAACTCTGAATCTTTTATGTATTCCACTTCAAAATAAGGTATACTATATTTGTACACTTTAAACATTTTTCAAAGGGGAGCAGCGAAAATGACAAAAGCGAGTGATCATTTTCTCTGAAATATTCATGGCGGTTGTGGCACAGATGTGAGCAGCGTCCTCAGGGGAAATCCATGCCGGAAATAATCATTTGTTTAAAAGAATGCATGTAAAAAAAGAAGTGAGTCTGGCGTCAGGCGTTCAGAGGGTTAGCGTGGCGTTAGCGTGGAGCTCAGCTCTTGTTGAATGTGGCTGTGCTGGGTTGCAGGTGATTGATAGCGCCGCCGCTGGGATGCGGCCTGCATAAATTCTAGCCTGAACCGCCGGGGAGGAGGGAGGCCTGATGGGAAATGAATCACACCATAAAACACAATCCAATAGCAGAGGAGGGAAGAGCATTCGGTGCCATAAACTGCTGTGCCAAACTGGACACCTATTAGCTTTCCTCTGAGGAAACAATTCAGTCCAGCGTCATCTCTTAAAATGATTTCTGGCTTATAAAGGGAAATGCAAGGAGACAATGACTGTTTTAAATGTTACTGTTGGTAACACATTACAATAATGACTCTTTAGTTAATTTTAAATTGTGCATTAACTAATATAAACCAACAATGGGCAATGCATTTGTTACAGTATTTATTCATATTTGTTAATGTTAAATACAATTAATAAAAATGCACTGTCAGACTAGGTCCATTAAATAATACAGTAACATTTTACAATAAGGTCTCATTTGTTAACATTAATTAATGCATTGGCTAACACGAACTAACAATGATCAATACGTGTTTAAAATGATTTATTAATCTAGAAGTTAATGCTAGTTAATAAAAATACTTTTAAAAAGTGTATTATTAAATGTTGAACTTGACACTAACAAAGATTATTAAATGCTGTAGAAGTCATTTCCATTATTAGTTCATGGTAACTAATGTAGTTAACTAATGTTATCAAATGGAACCTTATTGTAAAGTGTTACCAAAATGTTTTGTCAAGTAACATACAAAATAAATGTAACACTGTTGTATTAAAAATTTATTTTAAGAGTAAAATCAGTTGCATTTAGTAGAACGCAGACTTTCCACACCAGGAGTGATGCATGCAGTCACACCCAGCGTCTCCTCTCACAGCCCTGCAGCGCTGCAGAGGACATCCCCGTCCCGTCCTGTCCCGTCCCGCTGCAGCTGTTCCTCAGCGTCATGTGACTGCAGCGCTCGCTCTGAGAGAGAACTCATCTGACCTCTGTGAAGCAGTGACACAGCTCAAGATCAACTCATGAAGAAATACTGCTTTAGGTCATTCTGATGTAATGAAGACCTCAATACGGACTCAAATACATTTACAATGATTTTCAACACTGTAAATAATACAAGGATTAGCGGAGTATGTTTTACAAGAAAATTCAATTTTACGTTTAATTCCGTGTGTTACTTGCCTGATCAACTCATGAAGAAATACTGCTTTAGGTCATTCTGATGTAATGAAGACCTCAATACGGACTCAAATACATTTACAATGATTTTCAACACTCAATGATTAGCGGAGTATGTTTTACAAGAAAATTCAATTTTACGTTTAATTCCGTGTGTTACTTGCCCTTTTTTGTAGGCTACTAGCAGTTTGCGAGTGAAAACTGTTTCAAAGTAAATCCGACATTTTTTGGAGTGAATGATAATCAGAATTTAATGTAATAGATTAAAAGGTTCTAAAAAGGAAGCATTTTTAACAAATTCTTAACGTAAACGTAACAAAAGATGTACAAAGCTGTGTAGCACTGCATATGATGAGATTAGTTCGAAAAATTAGGTAGAATATAGACATACTGGATTATAGGTAAGTAAAATATATCTTACAGTAAATTCAGTTGTATACAAAAATATTCGTATGAGAATGTAGGAAGACCCACTTGATTACATCATTTCCAGTGTTTGATGGTGGTGAGAAACCACCGCTAAGCACATTTCCCATTATTTCCATTTCCTTGCGAACACTGATGGTGCATCTCTCTCTCCAGGATTATGGGTTGTGTAGTTCTTCAACAGGAATTTGACTCATAAACATGATAGGTTTAACAGAAGCTTATATCACCACTGAACAACCTCAGGACTCTTATGACAAGGGAGATAAAGAACAGATGTTAAAACAGCATCGAGTGTTTCTGCCATTTGAATACTGTGTTATTACTACAGCCAGAGCCCTATACAATGATGAAGGCCTGTTCTAGTGTTCCCATGTGATCAAGATAGATTCATTGAGAGCGAGTATGTGCAAAATAGATGATGAATCATAGAGAGAAGGTGTAGCAGACCTAAAGAAACATCTCATTTATAAGCAGCGTGCAAATGGTATAATAATTCAGCTAGGTTTACAGTTCATGAAAAATTACATTCCTTGGTGTGAAACACACTTTCAGTGTTGTCTATGGGATAGTTGGCAATAACCATGGTGCAAATGTAATAATTTAGGGATTGAACAGTGAATATTGTGTGATTAATAATTAATTATAATAATACTGTGTTAACCTGTGTCACTCACACTTATCATAATTTATCACAAGCTTCCAAAACGTGTTTCAAAACCTGGCTTCCGTCTCTATTACAGTGAAAGAAAGGTAACCTAAAAACAGCAACATCTAAAATCACTGGTTTTAGTCAAGTCAAAAATATTATTTAACATCACTTAATCAACCTCTATACATTAATTTTTACCATCAAAGCTCATTTTGATGGGTTGAATCAAGTAGAAATAGCTCTTTAAGGTAACAATTGCAGATTACCACTTTTTAAAGTGTATTTTAAATGTCTTTTAAAGATTATCATCTTGACAACTTTAATGTCTTAAAAATCTAAAAATCTGTTTACAAAATCAATAAACTCAACAGGACAAACATTCATGTTACACTGTGTGTCCCACTTTATATTAGGTGCCTTTTACTACTATATACTTATCTCAGAAGTTTGGTGGTACGGTTAGGTTTAAGAGTTGGTTAAAGTGTACAGGGAGGGTCAACAGAGTTTATTATAGATAACTACAGAAATCAATTACAGATGTAATTACATGCAGGTCATTTTAAAATATTAGTACAATGTAAAAACATACAAAATAAGTACATTGTATATATTGTTTAATTGAAATGTAAGTACATAGAAGATTCTTCCCATTTTTGTGACAGAATCCAGTTCTGAACCATAAATGAACCCTGTGTCAACCAGCGACAAAATGCCAAGGGTCTTCTTCAAGCTGGCTTCAAACTCTTACACTTATTGTTTCTTTACCTCTTTCCTCATTTTCTCTTCCATTTGCCATTACCACTTTCTCTTTTTCACTTGCTCAGTCTGTTTGGCCGGCTCTAATCTTGTTAGGCAGAGAATAGCTTTTTTAGTGATTAGAGTTGGTCATCCGGTGAGTTTTATTGGCTGGCAAATGGTGCATATCGTATACATTTATCAGGAACAATTGGTCTTGCTAAGAGGGCTGCTCGCCTCACCTGACAGCAGAGATAACAGAGATAACAGAGAGACAACAAATTACAGATGGCATCAAAGGAAATTATTGATTTGTCAATTCAGCAGGCTCTAATTGAAAACTATCAGCTTGATTTTCAGTATTACATGTTAATTATAGAATTAGTGTGCATCTTTTACCAATCATTGTGTCTGATCACAATCATTAAAGCATTGTGGGATTGAATTGCTCAGATGAAGATACTGCTACAGCCAATAGATAACCCATATAGTTTTCACTTAATCAAATGTTTCCATTGTTACTGTTAGAACAGATTGACAGGCATCACCTTTCTGGGCAGGCGCGTGTGTGTATGTGTGCGTGTGCGTGTGTGTGTGTGTGTGTGCGTGCGTGCGTGTACGTGTTTTTGTGACAAATGAGGACATAAATTTGTATAATGACAAAGGTATGACAGGTATTACAAGGAGAAGGTGACTTTTCAGGACATTACCCCATGTCCCCACTTTTCAAAACGCTTATAAATCACACAGAATGGAGTGTATTGAAAATCTGAAATAGCAGAAAGTCTCCTGTGAGGGGTAGGTTTAGGGGTAGGGTTGGTGTAGGGCAATAGAATATACGGTCTGTACAGTATAAAAACCATTACGCCTATGGAGAGTCCCCACTTTTCACAAATGTAAACCTGTGTGTGTGTGTGTGTGTGTTGAAGCTCTCAGAGTAATTGCTTTCATCACACTAGAGTCAGATGTGGCCAGGTTAAGCCATGAAGCTGTGATCCAGAACTGATCCACAATGAAAATGTGTTTTCGTCATGTTCCGACAAGGATAAAACATCAACTAACATCTTTATGTTGCATATATTTGTTGGCCTTTGGCTTTCTTGGATTATAGTGTTAGCAAACTATGTATCAGTCATTTTGGGGTATGTTTACATAACCTCTTCATTTTACATAACCACTCTTATAAATAAAGGTAAAAAAAGGTTTTTTATTTACAGTGATTCCAATGTTCTCAAAAGAACCTTTCAGTGATCACTTCTTAAAAGAACCATTTTTTTTCTTAATGAATAGCATTTTAATCATCTAAGGAACCTTTTTTTTCCATTATAAAGAACATTTTGCGGAATGGACAGATTCCGTGGATGTCAAAGGTTCTTCATGGTACCATGAATGCCAATAAAGAACCATTATTTTTAAGAGTGAGAAATAATAATAATTAAGAAGGAATGTGAACAAAAGGACTGTCATGTTTGATTATTTGTTCATGTTATACAATCAAAATGAATGAATAATCTCCCATAATAAAATGCAGATGATTCTGATGGGAGAACTGAGCTGATTTGCTGGGTAGTGAAATGAAATGCTGCTGATGACTTCCAGAATTTGTCAGTGATCATCTAAAAATATTTGTCATTAATTAACAAATGAACAATAATAAGATGGGTGTGTATTTTAAATGAGACTTTTTATTTATAGCTCTTTGTGTTTACTTTGGAAACCTCTCAACATCAAATGAATTACACAATACTTTGACTAACACTAATATACACTAATAATATACAGACCCATCACTCCGTTTAACAGAAGATCATTCTTTGACATTTGTGCTACTTTTCCGTATCCCAACTACACACACACACACACACACACACAAAACGTACACACTGAAGAGATTTCCAATGCCCATGTTCAGTGATGTGCAGGTGAGAGCAGTTGTGCATTGCAGAGTTTCTGCGCAGCCCTTCCAGGACACTGCGGTTCAATGAAATCTCAGAGGAGTGGCACGAGTGTGTGTGTGTGTGTGTGTGTGTGTGCGGCAAGAAAACAAAAGATCAGGCCCATCACTTATATCACCATCTTTGTAAAGAAGTGGATTTAATTCACAGTATATCATCCATCTTCATTTCATTCAGTTTACACATGTACCATCCTCAAAACCACAAGGACTGGAGGCTCAGAAAGGAACAGTCCGCCGTTTTCTGCGTTCACTTCATGCAAGGCCCTTTTTATCAATATGCAAATTGATCAGGATAAAATTACAATGTATATGAGGTACTGCGACATTACACGCTCATACCCTCGTTTGCTCTCAGATGATGGAGCTCCGAGGAGAATCGCCTCCTAAAAACAGAAAAAACTGATCTCTTGATTTGTGTACCTGCAGTAATGGCAACCCATGCTAACGTGTTTGGTCATCTCAGGCCTGCAAACAAGACATGTTTTGTTGGTTTTAACTGCAGTGGAGACATCTCAGCGTGCACAATGCATCTCAAGAGTCTCTCCGTCTGTGGGTTTGCAGCACACGCGAATGCCTAACCTCTCACATGATGTATGACACATCACCGCATGCAGAATTACATTCATACATAACCCAATCATTTTGTCATTTAGGAGGAGCTGTAAAAACACCAGGTCGGCTCTTGCAGAAAATGCACGGGAGAGAATGAGAGACGGTGAGGGAGGGGAGACTGCAGTACATATAAGGCAAGAGAGATACGAGTTCATGTTTTATTAAAGCTTTGCTCTGTCAGGTCCAGTACAGTCCATCGGCTCTGGTCTTTCGTTTCTCGGTAAGGACCACAAAGGTGTAAAAATCTCAGGAGTCCTGGAATGCTTATCCAAGGAGAGAGGAATTACTGAGAGAAAAGGGAAGATTTTTCCCATCCCTTCTCATGACACCAAATGTCCGTCCTCCCCAGGGTCGTCCCGTCAGGTTTGATCTGAGACGGTCTGTCACAAACTGTTCTTTATCCTCTGTGACCTTCAAAACATGTCAGTTCTTAATCTATACAGGGGGTGGGGTGACATATCAATACTCGAGCAAACGCCGCATAGATTTCATCCCCTGAAATTGTCCAGATTCTCTTGAATATAAGTTCTTAAACATGCAATACTTTCCCTTCAAGCTCAGAAATGCAGAGAACGTCTCCTCTCTGTGCACGCATTTGCTTGTCATAAATATATGGTGGCATAACCATAAAGAACCATTCAAAGAGGAGAAACAAAATGACATCTTAATGATCAGGCATTAAACAATAATGCACCGCAATTTGCTTCTGAACAGGGCCTTAAACCAGTTTATAATGAAAGCACACGCCTGTTTAAACACACTTGCATTGTCATCAAGAGAGGAAGAGATACAGCAGGCGTGGGCTTTAATAGTACATGAATCCTAAAACAAACTATTCGGCTTACAAATATTGCTGGAACTGCTGGGTGAAAAACCAGCACCAGAACACAAAACATTGCTGAACCATTGTTCTGTCATTTTCAGTTAATTTACAACGAATAGAGCTAAAAGCAAGTCTGGACGCATTAAGCATAATTCAAGCAATAAATCTGCTTTATGGATATGGTTATATTCTTCAGAATAGATTTTATATGTATATATGCATATATTTATATACAAGTATGGCACCTGATTACACTTAAGCGCGATGTCACAAATGAAAGCAGAGGGCGCTTTGGTGTTGAAATTAAGGAAATCATCACAGACTTTAAGCGTTTGCAGCAAATTCACCCCTGCTCACGCACACACACACACACACACACACGATTCGCAGTGGAGTTCATCACATAGCTTACGTTAAGGTCAATGGTGCGGTACAGGCAACCAAAAAGAAAGAAACCATAGCAGAAGTGATAGTGTTTGATACATGAATGGTGTGTCGAGACTCCCGATGTGCGATATTATGTCAGCATCACGTTCACTTTTTAGTGCAAGACGCATTTACTCCCTTCAAGTACAGTAGAGCAGCTGGTTCGGTCACACTTCACATGTCACAGCAGTTGTCGTGGAGCTGCTTGTAGTTTACTGTAATGAATCATATTGCATGCATTGTGTGCAACAGGACAGTGTCATGTCAAGTGTCACCGCAGCTTACAGAGAGGCATTACGCATTCAGGTATCAGCATTTGCTCTTTGTGTACGTCTCAGAGTACAAACGTTGCATAAAAAGTTGCATTATACAGTAGTGAACTGCTTTACAAACGTGTTTGTCGTCCACAGTTGCCAATGGAGTCTTTAAAACAGTAACAAAAAAGTCCTACCCCGTGTTCTTGCAATTCATGAACCTTACGTGGTGACGGGACTCATCCGCGGTCTTGAACTCGGCGTCGCGCGGGCTTCGGGTTCTCGTTACGCACCCGTTACACATAAGCGGAGTCACTGGACTGAGTGCGGCCGAAATTGGGCATACTCATCCTGGGCAAATCCTTGTTCCGGATCTCGTAGATGGACTTCCTGCGGGCCCGCACGCCCCTCACGGCCGTTTTGATCTTCCTCCAGCCCAAGTGATTGAGCTCGGCCAGATTGAGGACCACGCAAAAGCCACTGACCGCGAACATGAAGACGAGGAACACGGTTTTCTCCGTGGGTCTGGACACGTAACACTCCACCTCTTTGATGCACGGGTATCGATCACACTCGTACACGGCGGGCACGTTGAATCCGTACAAGAAATACTGGCCCACCAGAAAGCCGATTTCCAGAGCATTTCTGAACACCACCTGGATGATGTAAAACCTGGAAATGCCCTCCTGCCGCCTCATTTTGGACTTGCCCGGTTTTGTGCCCGAGCTGGTCAGTTCTTTGGTCTCTAGGCAGTCGGGCTCGGCTTCTTTGGTGGTGTTCTCCGTGTTCTGCAGTACTCCGTTCATGATGGTGTTCTTGATCTTTTGGTTCTTGGCCTCCTCTCGTTTCAGGGAATCCTGCTCCTTATTATCCAGAGAGAGGAGGACGGTGGCGGTGGAGTAACGTCGCTCCTTTTGCTTGGCCGACTGATGGACCGAGTACGTGATGAAGCAGAGACTCGGCGTGCAGACCATTATGATCTGGAACACCCAATATCTGATGTGAGATATGGGGAAAGCTTTGTCGTAGCACGCCTGTATGCAGCCCGGCTGTAAGGCGTTACAGACAAACATGGTCTGCTCGTCGTCATACACTGTCTCTCCCACTATAGCTACGATTAGGATCCGGAAGATCACCACCACAGTGAGCAGGATCCTAAAAAAAAAGCACACCGAAAAATAAATGTGTCAATATACGAGCTTGAGCTGCAGGGAGCTGTCCGGTGCTGAAACCGGCTGCGCTTCATTTCACTATCACTGAATGCTGCATATGGATTATGCAGATAGCACTTGCTATGTCACGCTTGATACTGTATTTTTGCGATTTTGAGCACAGTGTTTCACAAACCATCACACCTCCCAACATTACATTAAATAAGATACAAAACAAACACAAATATATGAGGAAAATTCACTAATAAGGGTAGGATGATGCCTAGTGCTGAAAATGTGGTGCATTCTCAACCACTGAATGCTATTATTTTAGTTTCATCTAAAACATGCTCCTTTATATTTTATATACACACATACTACGTAACATGTTTTGGCATATGTTTTCTATTGTGTATAAATTAATGTTTTTTTATTTTTTTGCGCACAGTTGGCAAAAAGCATCACTTTGCCTCAAAAGGTGGCTTTACATAAAGCAATAAAAATACATGTGTGTGTGGCAGGTTTACTAATGAGAGTGGGTTGTTAAGGGAGCTAAATAAATACAGATGCGTTCGCAACCAATGAACGATGCATCTCAGTCACCTTTCACTGTCGTTCAATATTGTGATATTTTACAAATGTGTTATGTACATGTTTTATATATGTGTGTGTGCGTGTGTGTTTCATTTTATTTTATTTTCTATGTTATTTGAATGGGTGAAATAGGCGGTAACCGGACGTCCACTTAGACTTATGCTCTCCTATACTCACATAATAACCTCTCCCTTCTAAGTATGACCCTTCTAAGTATGACCTGAATACCATCCCAGAAAGCCCAACCCAGTGAAACTCATTGCATTTGCTGTCGGAGAGCATTTCACTGGGAATCTGACTTGGGGGGGGTTTGTCAGTCTCTCAATAGTAGCAAAAAGAGTGCGGGGATGGACGTACGTACGTGCATACAGATAGATAGAGGGGTGGATGGGATGGACATACATACAGACAGACAGAGAAATAGGCAGACATACAGACATGCATACATACAGACAGAGAGAAATAGGCAGACAGACACACACACACACACACACACACACACACAGAGAGAGAGACAGATAGAGAAATAGGCAGACATGCATACAGACATACATACAGACAGAGAGAAATAGGCAGACAGACAGACGGACGGATGGAAAGACAGACACAGAGAGCGAGAGAGACAGATAGAGAAATAGGCAGACAGACAGACAGACAGACAGAGAGAGAGAGAGACAGATAGAGAAATAGGCAGACATACAGACAGACAGATGTGTGACTCTGGTCCTGCAGAGGGCAGCACTGAATGAGCTGCTGGAGCTCTGAAGGTTTCTCTGGTTACATTGTGTGGCTCTGCAGTTCCTCACGGTTCCTGAAGTCTCACTAATCTGACACCTCAGTCTCCAGTTACTGCCTCCATCCAAACGCAGCACAATCCAGTGTGAACTCACATTTCCTCTCATGTCCTGAACCTCCAGATAAAAGAGGGCTCTGATTCTTCAGACATGAGACTAAACATGTCCCATAACCTGCCACGGGATTTTAAAATAGCAACATTTCCACATTTCACTGGGAATCTGACTTGGGGGGGTTTGTCAGTCTCTCAATAGTAGCAAAAAGAGTGCGGGGATGGACGTACGTACGTGCATACAGATAGATAGAGGGGTGGACGGGATGGACATACATACAGACAGACAGAGAAATAGGCAGACATACAGACATGCATACATACAGACAGAGAGAAATAGGCAGACAGACAGACAGACAGACAGACAGACAGACACACACACACACACACACAGACAGACACACACCCACACACACACACACACAGAGAGAGAGAGACAGATAGAGAAATAGGCAGACAGACAGACAGACACACACCCACACACACACACACACAGAGAGAGAGAGACAGATAGAGAAATAGGCAGACACGCATACAGACATACATACAGACAGAGAGAAATAGGCAGACAGACAGACAGACACACACCCACACACACACACACACAGAGAGAGAGAGACAGATAGAGAAATAGGCAGACATGCATACAGACATACATACAGACAGAGAGAAATAGGCAGACAGACAAACGGACGGACGGAAAGACAGACACAGAGAGAGAGAGAGACAGATAGAGAAATAGGCAGACAGACAGACAGAGAGATGTGTGACTCTGGTCCTGCAGAGGGCAGCACTGAATGAGCTGCTGGAGCTCTGAAGGTTTCTCTGGTTACATTGTGTGGCTCTGCAGTTCCTCACGGTTCCTGAAGTCTCACTAATCTGACACCTCAGTCTCCAGTTACTGCCTCCATCCAAACGCAGCACAATCCAGTGTGAACTCACATTTCCTCTCATATCCTGAACCTCCAGATAAAAGAGGGCTCTGATTCTTCAGACATGAGACTAAACATGTCCCATAACCTGCCACGGGATTTTAAAATAGCAACATTTCCATAGCCTAAGAGATACAGATACAGAGAGGAAGTTTCGCTAAGGCTTTATGGAAGCGTTCTAGTCAAAGAATCAAATGCACAGTAAACTGTCTAAAACGGTTCGTGTTGATAATTAACACTGCTTAAGTGAAAAGATGGGGAAACTGTGGACTCTTCTTGGCGGTGAGCTGAGGGGCTCGTGGTCTCAGCACAGTGCTTTGCCGTGCCTCATGTTCTGGGCACACTTTCGGCCCAGATTGGCCCCCTCCATCAGCAGGTCGGCCAGCCGGTCCAGACCCACGCAGACGGTGAGAGGGGCGATGAGGCCGTACAGACCCCCCAGCATAATGCTCAAGGGCCAGCCGAGAACCAGCAGCACCAGCAGCCAGACGATGGCCCAGAAACACGAGCCGCACGACGACATCTGCTGCAGGAACAAGAGACACAGAGCTTTTTAACATTTGATATTTTGGGGATATGTAAAGAACCAACAAAGCATTTTTTTTTTTGCAATGTTCAATGGAAAGATTCAGTTGATTTTGCCGTTACCTTTTCTTTCTTTTTTTTAACCTACCCCCCAGCATAATGCTCAAGGGCCAGCCGAGAACCAGCAGCACCAGCAGCCAGACGATGGCCCAGAAACACGAGCCGCACGACGACATCTGCTGCAGGAACAAGAGACACAGAGCTTTTTAACATTTGATATTTTGGGGATATGTAAAGAACCAACAAAGCATTTTTTTTTTTGCAATGTTCAATGGAAAGATTCAGTTGATTTTGCCGTTACCTTTTCTTTTTTTTTTTAACCTACTATGTGTATCTAATGCACAAATGCTGACCAGGTTTACATTTCAGTTGTATCCTGTGTGTAACCATGTATGTGACAACTAGAAATCTTGAAATCTTAAAGGGATAGTTCACCTTCAGTTGCTGGTCCCCATTGATTTTAATAGTATGGAGAGGAAAAAAAACACACTATGCAAGCCAATGGGGACCAGCAACTGAAGGTGAACTATTCCTTTAATGTTAATGTTCTTCATGGACCTAAAGTTTATTTTTGAAAGTGGTGTGAGAAAAGAAAGAAAGAAAGAAAGAAAGAAAGAAAGAAAGAAAGAAAGAAAGAAAGAAAGAAAGAAAGAAAGAAAGAAAGAAAGAAAGAAAGAAAACACTGACAGGTTATTTCATAATTATAAGTGTTTCGATTTAGCTTGACTTTTAGGCACAACAATAATGTCAATTAAAAGTCAACATTAATGGTATTAAAAGAAAAGTTCATTTTTTATCAGCTGTTTGGACTCTCATTCACACTTCATTCACACTTGTCAACTTTATCCATTGACATTCCTATAAGACAAACTGTAGATCATAACGCCAGCAATGCCAAGATTATGGATTTAATTCCCAGCAAATGCATGAAAAAAAATGTATGCCTTGAAAACCAATGCAAGTCCTTTGAATAAAAGCATCTGACAAATAGAATATACAGAATAATGGTGCTGTCCTGGAATGCTAAATGCATGTGTTGGTCTTGTACAGTCCGTAAGGTTGTTGACCCATATGTGTTCAGAGTTAAAGGGATAGTTCACCTTCAGTTGCTGGTCCCCATTGACTTTCATAGTATGGAGAGGAAAAAAAACACACTATGCAAGCCAATGGGGACCAGCAACTGAAGGTGAACTATTCCTTTAATGTTAATGTTCTTCATTGACCTAAAGTTTATTTTTGAAAGTGGTGTGAGAAAAGAAAGAAAGAAAAAAAGAAATAAAACACTGACAGCTTTTTTCATAATTATAAGTGTTTCGATTTAGCTTGACTTTTAGGCACAACAATAATGTTAATTAAAAGTCAACATTAATGGTATTAAAAGAAAAGTTCACAAAAATGCACTTTTTGACAAACCAGAAGGCATGTGATCAGCATGCTGTCTGTCTACTACAACAACCGACAATAAAAGCCACGGCTGGTTTGAGGAAATCACCATCAGTCTCATGCTGCTGTGTCAGTAGTTCTGCTCTGGAATGGCGCAATCTTGTGTGATTTTGCTTTAAATGTCCAGCTATTAATCAATGAGACCATAAAAAAAAACATTCTGCAAAGTTGATTAAACACAACATATAAAACACTTCAAATCTGCATTAAACTTTTATATTTAGCTCATCCTGTCGTTACCGAGCAAACACGGTTAGTCTTGAACTTATGAAAATGAAAGGACTTACTGGGAGTGACGTAATAAATTCTTCTTGAAAGCTCTGTTAATGTTTCCAGGAGCTCCTGCTGACAGATGCCAGAGACCCTGATGAAGCTGATGCAGTTGAGTTTCCAGCAGCCAGTCACAGCTCCAGCGGCGCTCATGACAGCTGGAGACAGACCAGTGAGAATGGACGTCTTTCACGAGTTACACAACCAACACATTCATGTGATCTACACTCGAATGTGTGCTCAAGTTCAGCATTTACAGGACAGGGATTTTACCATTAGCTAAAACTAAAACCATTAAAAAAAATGATATAAAAACCCTAAACTTATTTTCTGCTAACATTTCTCATTTGTTAAAGTTGAAGTACTAAAAAAAAAAATTAAAAAAAAAAATTAAACATTGAAATAAAATGTAAAAAAATGTAAACTACTTTTTTTCAGGTAGTTGCTAAGGCAACATTTCTCATTTTCATTTAAATTGACTAAAATAAAACTAAAACTTATTATTATATATTAATGAATTAAATACAATACAATTAAAATGAAAAACGCAGAGAAGAAAAAAAATATATATACATAAGATCTAATTCAATATATAACAGTATATCAACAATACTAACATGATATTTCAGAATGATGGTGTCTAATGGAAAACTGGCTATTGGGATAAAAAACAATAAGATTTTTAGAGACCATAAAAAAACATTCTGCAAAGTTGATTAAACACAACATATAAAACACTTCAAATCTGCATTAAACTTTTATATTTAGCTCATCCTGTCGTTACCGAGCAAACACGGTTAGTCTTGAACTTATGAAAATGAAAGGACTTACTGGGAGTGACGTAATAAATTCTTCTTGAAAGCTCTGTTAATGTTTCCAGGAGCTCCTGCTGACAGATGCCAGAGACCCTGATGAAGCTGATGCAGTTGAGTTTCCAGCAGCCAGTCACAGCTCCAGCGGCGCTCATGACAGCTGGAGACAGACCAGTGAGAATGGACGTCTTTCACGAGTTACACAACCAACACATTCATGTGATCTACACTCGAATGTGTGCTCAAGCTCAGCATTTACAGGACAGGGATTTTACCATTAGCTAAAACTAAAACCATTTAAAAAAAAATGATATAAAAACCCTAAACTTATTTTCTGCTAACATTTCTCATTTGTTAAAGTTGAAGTACTAAAAAAAAAATAAAAAATTAAACATTGAAATAAAATGTAAAAAAATGTAAACTACTTTTTTTCAGGTAGTTGCTAAGGCAACATTTCTCATTTTCATTTAAATTGACTAAAATAAAACTAAAACTTATTATTATATATTAACTATATAGATGTAAAAAACTTCACAATTAAAATGAAAAACGGAAAGAAAAAAATATATATATACATAAGATCTAATTCAATATATAATAGTATATCAACAATACTAACATGACATTTCAGAATGACGGTGTCTAATGGAAAACTGGCTATTGGGATAAAAAACAATAAGATTTTTGAGGGAAAAATATTTGTGTGTTAGATAAATAAAAAGCATGACTTAAAGAAATTTTATTACAAAACTCCTCTTACAAAAGGTAAATGAACATTCAACACTCAATGTTCGTGGACAGTAATAATCTAAAAAACATCCGGACATCTGTAGGTGAATGAGGTTCTCTAGGCCTCTCCATCCACGTCACTGTCGCTGTCTCTGCCTCTTCCTCATCTTTCTGGTCCTCCATCTTCACCTGTCCCTCCTCTTCCTCAGCGGCCGTCGGCTGCTGCTCCTCACTCTGACCCGGAGTCTCGGGACGCTCTTCATCGGCCTCCATGGGCTCCTCTGAGCTCAGCAGCTGACGAGGAGGATCCAGGAGCTGCTGCTGCAGGACGACAAGCAGTAAATGAATCAGTAAGCCGTGAATCAAACATAACGTGTGAATCAGACCACTGTTTTTTAGTCAGAGGACTGCAGAGGTCAACAACAAATTTTAAATTGACCCTTTTTTTCTTAATACATGCTTTCAAAAACCAAGTTTGTCATGAATTGGACATCTTCAACATGATAATCATACAGGCTGACTCCGGATCGGTGAAAAATTCGAAAAATAGTTTGGTAACCTCAGGAAGTCAAACTAAATATTATATGAGCCGCTTTATTTTCCATTGCAAAGTTCCCAATACAATTACCAAAACTGGTCTGTTTGGAGTTTAAAACGTTGATTTATTTTCTACAGGTAATAGCCAATCACTCAGCAGGAGTTAACTCACTCTGTAACACACTAGAACATTAATCGTCACATACAAGACAGAAAACAAACGGGTCGTTTTTATTGCTTAAAAACTCATGTGACACCAATCTGCACCATACTGAAGGATATTTCCTCAAACCTCTGAGCTGTTTAAAGCTCTGCATTAGACATCTCTGCAAACATGAGCACACTTACTTGTCTGTGCTGCTGCATGCTCTGAATCATGTGCATGTACATGTTATAAACCAGGTTAGCCATCTCCGGCATGTCCTTGACCACCTGATCCCGCCGGGATCGCTCCTCCGTCTGGATGGACACAGGGAGGGAGAGAGGCTTCAGCACAGTTCTCCAGGAAACCAAAGCTCGCTCGGTCACAAGACTCAAACTTAAAACAATGTGCCTAGACTTTATTTTCCTGAGAGACAGAGAAAACTGACTGATATAATTCATATCTAGTGATACAAACCTAGTGATGATACAAAGATTGACAAAACAGGTTCAGCTACTCGTGTTCTAAAGCTAAAGGAGACACTGACTATATCTGTTCAGTTCAAATTACACAGCGTCTATAGAGCACAACAGACAGGTTCAGATTTTTAACAATAACTTATAAACTTTTAAAGACAGACCTACTGTGAGCTCACTTTTGTTGAAGCTAACAGTATGGATTGTTTCTACTTATTTTTGAAATCATTGTTTAACAGCCGAAATACTACATTACCCATGATGCTGTACAGAAAATTACACCAATCAGCAAGTCACATCATGCCAAAAGAGCTTTGTAAGGAACACCGACTCTCATCAAGCACCACAAACTAAGTAATCGCCAAATCGTCAATATACATCAATATTTGTATATTTTCCAGCAAACTTAAAATATAGTTTCTATAAATATAATAAACAACTGTGAATAGTTTAATATTTCTCCATCGCTTTTGTTTCAATTACAGATATGTATGGTTGGGTACCGTTCACATTTTAACAGGTACGGTACTGGTATTGGTATCTGAATTTCGGTGCCGGTACCCAATGGTACCTTTTTTCGGTACTTTACTCTCTGTGTAATTACAAAAACATTTATTTCAGTGAAAAAATAAGTCCAAAAGTCTCAATTTCAACATTTTGAACAATAAGGCCCTACAAACTTGTTTTAATTTTTCTGAAAATCAAATGAAGGCATTAAACATTTATTTTAAATCGAATGAAAATTAAACCCTTTTATTTTTTGGCAAACAAACTGAGGTTTACTGTTGAAATTAATACATGGAAGAAAAATTGTGTGAATATTCATTTAAAAAAAAAATGTAATAGGCTAATACTTGTATTATTTTTTTCTACAATTAAGTGATTAATCTGGTTGTAATATTTATTTTTATCATTTAATTGTTTTATTTAAATTTGATAGAAAATTGAATTTTTAAAGATGTACATTATACTGTACAAAAGTAATACAAGAGTAATATATTTCGGTTACATGTTAAACCGTACGTTTATTTTGACAGGTTTCCTTGAAGTTTCTGTGTGTATACAGTATGATGATGCTAGCTTTCTTAAATGAAACTGTAAAATTCTCACGCAGTAACTCTCACAGCAGCTCTGGAGATGAAGTTTTTGTGTTCATGCCGTCATATAGTAAGACGCAGAGGCCAAAAATCACCGCGAGCGTCACTCGTGCTTCAGTATTTGTGTAGTAAACAAAACCACGTTTCCGCCATTCATACATACAGAGGCAAGTGGAACATGCAGGATTCATATTTAAACTGTCTTTTTGCATTTTAATATTCACAGACACTAGTTCATATCGCGATTCGAATTAAGTGGCGGTGGCTACTTTTGATTTATTCGTCCAAAATTGAGGAATTCCGTTGCATTCCGCGCTATAGAGTAAATTACGTTTTTATGAATGGACTCCACGATCCCGTCCGCGTTTTCGCAGAAACCATATGGCCCTAGAAATGTAACCACACTTCAGTCTGTCAATCTGTCAATCATTTCCGCTCAACCAATAGCGAGAGTCTGGGGGTGTGGCTACTGTAGCAGGCTGAGCCAGAGGGTGTTTACATGGGTTTCAGAAGTGCGGGCTAAAATTTGAAGACTTGCCAAAATACACAGAGACCGTCAACGGGGTAAAGCAAAAGCAAACACTGGCAGTATTTTTACAAGATGGAGGATTTTTTTATGGAATGTTTGGGTTTCAATCGAGACGCTGATGAGTAAGCTGAACTCTAGTGTTTGCCACACGTTTTAGCTACTTACTGTCGATCCCCAGATAAAATAGTAAGAATAGTAAGGGCGCTTGCAAAATTGTTTGCAAATATGCTTTATTTTTGTAGTTCCGCTAGGAGACACTAATAGTGCAGAACCTTTTTTTTTTTTACATTTTACTTTTTTTTTTACTAATTGATTTTTGAAACTATTGCAAAAATTCTAATTTTTGCAGCAAGCCAAGAGCCCAGTCGTAAGACAGGCGATCTTGAGATGTGAGACGCGCCGGCTGTACTCACAGAGCTGTAGTATTGATGGGGCCGGATGTGCAGCTGCAGGGGTCGGGCGGTCAGCTGGCTAAAGGCTGGCGTCAGCTCATAGCAGTTTTGGAAAAGAGACACTCGAGCAAATACGTAGAGGCAGAGCCTCGCACGAGACATGGCCACAACCAGATGCCGCACATCTCTGAGTAAAGACAGAAAACATCAGTCACTTCCTAAAACAGATCGGTGTTATTTTAATACCACTAACATACTATTATAGTTTTAGTTAATATTTTGAATTTGATTTTTATATTTTGTTTACACTTCAGTTTTAAAGTTTGTCATTTTATTGGTTTTATCATTTTTATTTTTTAATATGTCAAAGAATTTATTATTTTATTATTTTTATTAATTTAATTTTAGTTATTTTAGTACTTAAACTAAACGGAAATGAGGAATTTTGCTTTGGCAAATAGCTGAAATAAAATAACTTTATTTTTTAAATATTTAATTTGATTTCAGTTAATATTTATTTTATATAAAAATAATTATTATAATTTTTTTATTTTATGGTTTTAGTTTTAGTTAATAATAACCCAGCTGTGAATCAGACTGCCTAATACCTATTATTTTTATTTTATTTTATAAAATCAAACTGAAAGCTGAATTTAGAAATTATTTAATGAACTATTATTAATTATTAATGAATGAACAATTAATGTTTCATTGCTACGTGTAGGTAATATTTTAAACAATAGGTTTAAGTGTTTTGGTTCATTTAAAAAGCTTTTGTTTTTGTTCTTAAACTAACATAACTAAAACAGAAATAAAAAAATAATAAAAAAAACTATATGAACAAAATAACAAAAACTAACTAAAATTAACATGAAAGCAGAAAATATATTTAAAAAAAACTCTAATTGAAAATACTAACAAAAATAATAGTATCTCAATGAAACAAATAACAATGGTTTTGCTACATTTAACAACCTTTTTAAACTAAATGGCTTTAAATAAATCATATATGTCATTTTAAACAGTTTTTTTTGTTGTTACTTTAAACAATATTTTTTAATTATTAAACGTTCACAGGAAGTGCTCACCTCAGATGTCCTACGGCTTTGGTGCGGCCCAGTTTGCTACATTTAACAACCTTTTTAAACTAAATGGCTTTAAATAAATCATATATGTCATTTTAAACAGTTTTTTTTGTTGTTACTTTAAACAATATTTTTTAATTAGTAAACGTTCACAGGAAGTGCTCACCTCAGATGTCCTACGGCTTTGGTGCGGCCCAGTGAGAGGATGATGTAATTGTTCTGTTGACCCTGGAACCTGTCCACTGTGGTCACCTACAAGACAAAGAGCAGTCTGTTATATAAACAACTCAGTGGCTCTTTTTCCAGTTTCCCGAGGGTTCGTTTGAATTAAAGAGCATGCGCTCCTCTGCACTGGCCTGGTTGGAAACATGCTGTTGGTTTAGTGCTACTACTGTCTGACCAGATTTAGATTCCTGAAGTTATGCACTGTCACCTCATCCTGTTGAAAGCATGATGAACGAATCCGATCGAAACTTGTCTGAAACATCTGTATCTCAGAAAGTGATCAAGTCAGCAGGACTCTTCCTTCAGCTCAGAAACTCAAGCTCTAACTGACTTAATCATCAAATATCATTAATTCCATGACGAGAACAATCACCCAAACTCAGCAACATTTCAACCACCAGTTAGAAAAATTCTTTCATTTGTTACATTTCATATATTCAATTGTATCTTAAAGTAATAAAATCTGTCTTTTAATCACACAGCGCTTTAGGCCCTTGTGAGAATTCAGGCTTATATTTTGCTGAAACTGGATCTGTGGACATTGTCCTGCATGAACACACATTTTTCTACTTGAAAATATGTGACAGCAATAAAGTCAAGATGGAAGGAAGTTAATATTTGATTTGACACATTATTTAAAGGGGTCATATGATGCGATTAAAATTTTTCCTTTCTCTTTGGAGTGTTACAAGCTCTTGGTGCATAAAGAAGATCTGTAAAGTTGCAAAGACTAAAGTCTCAAATCCAAAGAGATATTCTTTATAAAAGTTAAGAGTTAACCACGCCTACCTAAAACGGCTCGTTCTAACATGCCCCCACGTCTACGTCACGATTTGCATAACGCCGCCCAAATGTTCACGCAAAAAAAGGCACCGTAACTTTTATTCTCGCTGTAGTATTGTTGCTTCCACCGCTGTCATGTCAAGAAGACGCTGTGTGTTTCGTTGTGAAAGCGAAACTACTTTGTTTGGTCTTCCAAAACAAGACGATATCCGCTTCGTCATGCCTGGAGCTGATCTGTGCTGGTCGCTGAGGAAATACATCAACTTCATGCAGTGGATCGCCAGATCGGCTTTCACCGTGGATGAAGCGGAGTCCAGCCCGGGGTCGTCACATGTGGCTGCCACAAGCCCACCGGCCTCCGCTCACTCTAGCCTGCTGCGTGTGACGCTGTGTTTTTCGTTGTGAAAGCGAAACTACTTTGTTTGGTCTTCCAAAAGAGGACACGACTAGAAATCAGTGGTTAAGTTGTATTTACAACAATATTCCAGAACAGTTCAACCCAAATATTCAGATGTGTGCAGCGCATTTTATGGAGGACTGTTTCCTGATCCTGGGAGAGTAGACTACAATGCCGGCTGTTCTGACTGACAGCCTGTAAGTAAATTTTTATATTTAAAGAATTTGCCACTGACGATTCAAACGCAAGTTTTTGGGCAGTGTAGCGTAGCGCTTGTTGTTTGTCATTTCTCCGATCACAAATGCAGACATGGTTTTATGTTTACGCGGCGCGATGCAATGCAACGCATAAAAAGACAGTATAAATCATTATAATCCGTAATTATGTCCCCACTGGATGCAACAAATGCCTCGTTTATAATGGGTTTTAATGTTTTTGAATCATCGCTCCGGCCGGACAGGGCATCACAGTATGGTAGGGGTGTAACATTGCCGTCACATGCTTGAGGTATTCGGCCAATCACAACACACTGGATAGCTGGCCAATCACAGCACACCTCGCTTTTCAGACCGAAGAACTTTGTAAAAATCGACGCTGTAGCAATGTTTGAAGATCGGGAAGAAGGAGTTTAAACAAACTTTAATAAAATAAACAAACACTAAATAGCGCGACAGCCCCTCGCGGACAACTGTCGTGCACAAACAAAACCAAAACACAAAATAAACTCCAGGCCTGGTCCTCTCTCGTCTTTCACTGTTGTCACTCCTCCCTTTATCCTTCCGGAGCTCCTCCGTGAGACTCGAGACCGGTGAGTGGCGCAGGTGTCGCACATTAGCAATTACGCCCCCGGCCTCGCTCCGTTCCCACGGCTCTCGGCCCCGCCCCCACTCGTCACAGACGTGTTTCAGAAAGGCGGGGCATAGAGGAGAAACAATAATTCATTACACCAAATACACAAAATAATGTTCTTTTTAGCAACATCATATGACCCCTTTAAAACAAACACAAGACTAATGCTAAAGGGTGGATGACTTAATCATCAAATATCATTAATTCCATGACGAGAACAATCACCCAAACTCAGCAACATTTCAACCACCAGTTAGAAAAATTCTTTCATTTGTTACATTTCATATATTCAATTGTATCTTAAAGTAATAAAATCTGTCTTTTAATCACACAGCGCTTTAGGCCCTTGTGAGAATTCAGGCTTATATTTTGCTGAAACTGGATCTGTGGACATTGTCCTGCATGAACACACATTTTTCTACTTGAAAATATGTGACAGCAATAAAGTCAAGATGGAAGGAAGTTAATATTTGATTTGACACATTATTTAAAGGGGTCATATGATGCGATTAAAATTTTTCCTTTCTCTTTGGAGTGTTACAAGCTCTTGGTGCATAAAGAAGATCTGTAAAGTTGCAAAGACTAAAGTCTCAAATCCAAAGAGATATTCTTTATAAAAGTTAAGAGTCAGCCACTCCTACCTAAAACGCCTCGTTCTAACATGCCCCCACGTCTACGTCACGATTTGCATAACGCCGCCCAAATGTTCACGCAAAAAAAGGCACCGTAACTTTTATTCTCGCTGTAGTATTGTTGCTTCCACCGCTGTCATGTCAAGAAGACGCTGTGTGTTTCGTTGTGAAAGCGAAACTACTTTGTTTGGTCTTCCAAAACAAGACGATATCCGCTTCGTCATGCCTGGAGCTGATCTGTGCTGGTCGCTGAGGAAATACATCAACTTCATGCAGTGGATCGCCAGATCGGCTTTCACCGTGGATGAAGCGGAGTCCAGCCCGGGGTCGTCACATGTGGCTGCCACAAGCCCACCGGCCTCCGCTCACTCTAGCCTGCTGCGTGTGACGCTGTGTTTTTCGTTGTGAAAGCGAAACTACTTTGTTTGGTCTTCCAAAAGAGGACACGACTAGAAATCAGTGGTTAAGTTGTATTTACAACAATATTCCAGAACAGTTCAACCCAAATATTCAGATGTGTGCAGCGCATTTTATGGAGGACTGTTTCCTGATCCTGGGAGAGTAGACTACAATGCCGGCTGTTCTGACTGACAGCCTGTAAGTAAATTTTTATATTTAAAGAATTTGCCACTGACGATTCAAACGCAAGTTTTTGGGCAGTGTAGCGTAGCGCTTGTTGTTTGTCATTTCTCCGATCACAAATGCAGACATGGTTTTATGTTTACGCGGCGCGATGCAATGCAACGCATAAAAAGACAGTATAAATCATTATAATCCGTAATTATGTCCCCACTGGATGCAACAAATGCCTCGTTTATAATGGGTTTTAATGTTTTTGAATCATCGCTCCGGCCGGACAGGGCATCACAGTATGGTAGGGGTGTAACATTGCCGTCACATGCTTGAGGTATTCGGCCAATCACAACACACTGGATAGCTGGCCAATCACAGCACACCTCGCTTTTCAGACCGAAGAACTTTGTAAAAATCGACGCTGTAGCAATGTTTGAAGATCGGGAAGAAGGAGTTTAAACAAACTTTAATAAAATAAACAAACACTAAATAGCGCGACAGCCCCTCGCGGACAACTGTCGTGCACAAACAAAACCAAAACACAAAATAAACTCCAGGCCTGGTCCTCTCTCGTCTTTCACTGTTGTCACTCCTCCCTTTATCCTTCCGGAGCTCCTCCGTGAGACTCGAGACTGGTGAGTGGCGCAGGTGTCGCACATTAGCAATTACGCCACCGGCCTCGCTCCGTTCCCACGGCTCTCGGCCCCACCCCCACTCGTCACAGACGTGTTTCAGAAAGGCGGGGCATAGAGGAGAAACAATAATTCATTACACCAAATACACAAAATAATGTTCTTTTTAGCAACATCATATGACCCCTTTAAAACAAACACAAGACTAATGCTAAAGGGTGGAAGAGCATTGACATTTACATCATTGAGATGATACCATGACCAGAAATGGCTAGCAAGCTGCTGTCCTAATTCAAAGGGCTAGCAATATAAAGGAGAAGCAATGTTTGCCAAAAAAAAAAAAAATTTTCCTAACTGGTTAGACAGAACTAATGAACAGCAACATCTGCTACTTACTCAAGTATTGGCTTGTCTAGCACTGAAAACATGTCAATAGCTGAAACATGTCAGACCTACAAGGTGCATTTGGTTAAAATTGAACACAAAGTTCGGTTAGCTGCCAGTGTTTGAGCTGCTTTCTGTGCATCCCAGCTGCACTGATTCAGTGGCAAGCCAAGCAGTCTGTCTGGATTTGCTCGTGACATAACATCAGAAAGCAGCGACAGCCTAGTATTAGATTTTCTGTGCTGCGTGTTAAAACAGACTGGCGTCTCATTATCATTCTGCTCTTCCTCGGTCTCGGTGGCTGGATCTCTGCCTCTCAGCAGATGGTGTCCGATGTGAAATTCATCAGCGAGTCTCAAGGAGCGTGGACACGTGCTCTGTACATACTCGAGCGAGACTGGCCCATTTCTGTACTGAAGAAATGACCTCATCCCCAGCAGAGCGTCCAGTTAACCCCTGCAAAACCCTCTGCATACAAATGAGTCTGATGCGCACTTTGCTGTTAGACTTAAAGGTGGGGTAAGCGATTTCTGGTAGCCAATGTTGACATTTGAAATCACCAAAACAAACACGCCCCTACCCCAAAAGGGTCTCGCCCCTATTTTGCTAGCTCCGCCCCACACACACACACACACATATATATACACTGGATGCGGCGCGGCATGACATGACAAATCCCCGACAGAAAACTGCTGTCGGGCTCTATTCATAACGTATTGACACAAATTTCAAATGATTTTTAACGGTCGCTTTGTCACGTCCAGTGTACTAGACAGACTTTAGCTGTTGCAGCGCAGACATGTTGTTACTCACCTATCGAGAAGAAACAAAGCAACCTCGGCGTCCGATCGCAGGCCTTCCGCTCTTTAAGTTCTCTCCAGCGCTGGAAAGCTGATCCGATATTTACACGGGTTCTACTTCTTGCCTTATGCCTTCGTTTGTTCCGCAGACATTTTCCTCTTTTGTTTTTTATCCGCCATCTCTATCTTTCTGTTGCTATTTTCGGCTAATGTCCGTCCTGTGCACTGAACGCTCTCTCCTCCACATCATGAGTAGACACGCCCCTTACTGCTGACTGGCTACAAGTTTGTTTTGCTATTCGGCCCGAATCAGTTTTCTGTTTTTAAATAATCGCTTACCCCACCTTTAATCAGCTGCATTCTTTAGGAGAGACTGACACCAATTTTCATAGTTCAAACAAAAACGAAAATTCTGAAGAATCTTGAACCAACATTCTTCAAGATTCTTGAAAGCCAAACAGTTTCTGGTCCCCACTGACTTCCATACAATCTTTTTTCCATAATTCTGTGCAAACGGCAGTCGTCTCTTTATTTGGTTTGTACTCATTCGTGACTCTAATGAAATGGTTGACAGAAGCCACTGTGAGGTCAATTTGCACTGTTGTACAATTCTGACAGACTGTTGGCAGCGTTTCGACCAAACACAGGCCAGTAGGACCTTTACATGCTTTAGTGAGTCCGTCTGCCAATCACCCTCAACAACACGCTACAGCAAACCTGTGCACTGCTGCAAAAGAGGGAAAATAGTGAACGCTGGGCAGAAAAAAAGTAACTTAGAGCACAGGATCAGCTGTTCACACACATTAATCAACCACTGCAATTCACTCAGCCATCCACAGGAACACACATCAGCACCACGGCTCGGAGGATTAAACACTCACTTCTGAAGCTAAAACACCAATGTCATGTCAAGAAATCACCATGTCAGCTGCTCTTACTTTACTGGGCTGTCCAAAGGAGGAGTTGCTGGCACATCTCTGATTGATAACGTCTCGTATCAGGTGTTTCTGGCCATTGTAGGTGGTCAGTACACTGATGCGTTCAGCAGGATATCCCAGCAGATGCATATACATATACAGTGCCACCGCATACTCGGCCTCCGCCAGATTCTACAAACACACACACACACACACACAGGTTACATGCATTCAGCATCTCTCACTAGACAGTTCATAATGTCACTGCTGACAGCAGAACCAAACTGCTTTATAATATTTTGAGTCTTTTCAATGAATTTGATCTATTTTATGACACGTAAATGACAGAAGAAAGAGTGCTTTTAGGTTTAGAGTTCAAGAGAAATCAAAACAGAAAGCAAGTAAAGAAAGAAAGAGCATTAAACAGACTAGACTGACTGATCTTGGTTAACATTATCGATTATCAGCGTAAGCTGCTTCAGGAATCCCATGCACATTTACAGGACAGCAAGTCAATATTGCAACACTGCAACGACCGGTTAAAGACGCCTGGAGCATGTGGTTTATTTTACTGCAGTATAAAGACAATGTAATATGGACATTTACACAGCAAACAGCTGTGTTTGAATTAACACTTGACAACATGTATGTTCAGCATATGCACATTTAGTATTGCTCTAATACATGTTCAGATATGAATTCTGAACAGGTTTGGAATATAATGAACAAACACTGCACTCTTTTTTTGTTTAAAAACCTTAAAAATTATATTATACAACCTTTGAAAAGAAAAAAAATATTATACAAAACTCAACAGATCGTGTGCATTAAATGGCTCACAGCATATTTTCATCCCATCAGATGTCAAATAAAAATAAAAATAAATCATAAGGGAAAATAAGTGAAGTTGATGTCTTGATGTAAGATTTAGCTCTTTTTCTAGTTCTTTATTTTCATGCCATTCATATATAATTACATAATTATAATTACTATTAATTATAAAATTTGTTTCGTTTCTGAAGTACCAAAGTTTAAGCAGGGTATATTTCTATAAAACCATTTTATATAAATACTTACAATTGCAATAAAAACAGTTACTTTAGAAAAATGACAAGGTCAAAAAGCACTGCCTGTGACTACAGGAAAACCCAAACAGGAACGTGTAAATCTAATTTCCTACTACTTTTTAACTTTACTAATAATCTTTGATCATTATATAATACCATAGTGTTTGATGGCGTAATACTTTATTATTTAAAGTTTTATTTGCCAATCAATTAATCATTACCAGTTGCAAAGTATTACCAATAATCTAAATTTAAATTAAATTTAACCCTTCTCTTGACCTAATTTGACTATCAAAAAAAAAAAAGGTTGAACCTATGGGTTGAATTTGTAGGAGGAACAGCTCTGAATTTAAACTTTACCTAACAGAGCACTGCTGACGCGGCAATAGCTCTAGCAGGACACTAATAAGGGACAAACCTACTAATAAGAGACACTTCTTCAGCGGCTGCAAGCACTGACTGCGCAAACAATGTCCTTCCTATTGCTCTGTGAGAGGCTAATTCATACAGCCCATTTGAGCAGTGTGTGTGTGTGTGTGTTGCATGGATACTGTAATGAGGACAATTCCCTCCAGGACCCCAGTAAACATATCCGCACTCATGTGACTTGCACACTGGATGCCGTACGGTCTTCACTTAGGAACAATGCCGAGTTTCAGGAGCTTCAACACGAATCTGCCAGGATTCTCAAAAATTCCTCAACTTAACATAATTGTTGTTGTGCTTTCTGAATTGTTATTTAGATTTTTAGACTTGCATTTGTGTTTGTAATTTGTTATTTTGTTTTCAGAATTGTGATTTGTTCTGCACTTCTCGGCCACCGTAAAATCCAAATATTATCCAAATATTACATTAAATAATCCAAACAAAGAGTGAAACAAACCATGTCAATATTTACGGTGCGCTTTCAATTTTATATATATTTTTTGATAAATTACTAGTGATGCAACAAAATGATTTTAAGCTAAATTTAAAGTTTTAATTTAGCCGAAAACTGAAATCAAAACTGAAGTTTAATTAATAATCAATCAAATTAATTAATTAATTAATTGAAAAAAACTAAACTAAATCAACATACAAATAAAAACTGGGTTGTACATAAATTTAAATAGCACAAAAGGCAGTTTTTATATAAAATTGTAATTATATAATTATATAATTTCTACTCTTAAACAAACAATTATACAGTGATCGTAATTAAAAAAAATGTTTTCTTGACAGATTTATTCATACATCAAAGATAAATCAAAGAAAATATTATTTAACTAAACAGAACTTTGTCATTTCCAAATTACAAAAAAAGGTTAAATTACTATTTATTTGAATATAGGATAAATAAAATGCTAGCTATAACATTAGCCTTAGCAAGACAAATGTTTCAAATGTAATTTCCACCACAGAATGAATGATGATTTTTGAGGTGTTTTGGAAATGACACTTGTTTATGATGATTCAGGAGAGGAAGAAACGCTCTTGGGAAGCATGTGTATGTCATATAGCTGACATCATATTGCTCAAGCCCCGCCCACGACCGCTGACGGACTATCCTGTATTAGCTTATCTCCGCCCTCAGCCAGTTGTGCTTTGTCCATCATTTTCTCCGTGCTCAAGCAGCGCAGCAACAACAAGGTCTCGTAAGCAATGCAGGTGTTTTGTAGTTGGATGTCAAAATGAACTTTTTTCTCATAATTTTCTCTCGACATCAGAGCCACTGAGGGCATCACACAGTGGATTAGTTTTGTTTTTGATGGTAACGTGCCACTGAATACACCAAATAATGGAAGAGAGACGCGGGGCGAGCAGAGCTCATTATCATTTAAAGAGACATGCACCGAAACGGCTCGCTGTGAACAGATGTTTTTGATAAGGTAGAAAGGGTGTTGTTTTACACGACCATTGAGGAATTAACCAAAGAATTTTGAAGACATTTCATGAAGACCCTAAAGAATCATACCAACTTGTGGAAAATGGGCATCCGACATTCCCTTTAAGCAACTTATTTTATAACACACTTATTTTATTCCAGCTTTGTCTATTAGCGAAAAAAATATTTTTAATAGTTTTAGTTAAAGGAATAATTCACCCAAAAATGTGCAGAAAATGTGTTCACCCTCCTTGGCCATGGTGGAGTTTGGAGTGTGACTGTTTGAGGTTGTGGACTGGTGTCTTTTATACTGATAACGAGTTCAAACAGATACCATTAATACAGGTAACGTGTGGAGGACAGAGGAGCCTCTTAAAGAAGTTGTTACAGGTCTGTGAGAGCCAGAAATCTTGCTTGTTTGTAGGTGACCAAATACTTATTTTACCGAGGAATTTACCAATTAATTCTTTAAAAATCCTACAATGTGATTTTCTGGATTTTTTTTCTCATTTTGTCTCTCATAGTTGAGGTATACCTATGATGAAAATTACAGGCCTCTCTCATCTTTTTAAGTGGGAGAACTTGCACAATTGGTGGCTGACTAAATACTTTTTTGCCCCACTGTATATATTTAATGTATTTATATATATGTACATGTATATGTGTGTGGCTGTACATACACATATGTAGTTGTTTTTTGGTGTTTGGCTTAGTGTTATGTTAGAATCATTATTATACTCATACCTTTTTGTTCTTTTAATATTTTTGAATTGTTTTTAGCTTAAATTTTTTTTTTTCATTGAGATGTTTTAGTTTTGAAATGTTGTTGTATGCATTTGTCATTTTTATTTAATTTATTTCATTTTCTTAAATGTGTGTATATACTGTATATACAGTATATAGTATTTATAGAGTTTTAGCTTTTAGTTTTAATTACTTTTTCTTATTTGTAAGTCACTTTGGATAAAAGCGTCTGCTAAATGACTAAAAGTAAAAAAAGTAAAGTAAAAGCATCACGGTTTAAAGTTAAGAACTTATTAATGCTGGATTTGTTTCAGCTTTTGTCTTCTCCAGATGTTAACTGATGGACTGGAGTGCTGTGGATTATTGTGATGTTTTTATCAGCTGTTTGGACTCTCATTCTGACGGCACCCATTCACTGCAGAGCATAAACTGCTGAGACACTGATGCAATGCAACATTTCTCCAAATCTGTTCTAATGAAGAAACAAACTGCAAGCAAGCCGTTGTGTGATTCTTTGGCATCAGGTTTCAGCTTTCAAACTAAACAAACCAATAGTGACTTCACATGGGTTCATAATAAAGCATCTTTCCAGTCTGAGAAATGGACTGACCTGGCCCGTGCTCTGCCCTGGGCATCCAGATCTACAGTAGGGACACCCAGACGCACAAAGCGAGTAAAAAGTGACTGCTCCATGTTGGAATATTTCTGAAAGGCCATGTTCTTAATGACAGAAGGCAATTGATGATGATCACCAATCATAATCCAGCGTTTGAGTCGACTGTAGCCGTCCTCGGGGTTCTGCGTAACACAGAGGCAGAGACGTTTAAGTCAGTAAGGTCACGTTACTCCATTTTTATTAGTTAAAACACTGCCCCTGCATCAGATTTGCTGAATGAAATCCAATACTTTTTTCATACTCATTTTGGGCTGCTGATTACAAAAATAGTGTATGTTTTGCTGGAGCACAGCACACTTTCTCACAAAATATGATGAGCTTTTCATAGCATTTTTGCTTTCGACAAGCATTTGTAAAGAAGTTGTCTTATATCATCCCTTAAAGGGATAGTTCACCCAAGAATGAAAAGTTGATGTTTATCTGCTTACCCCCAGGGCATCCAAGATGTAGGTGACTTTGTTTCTTCAGTAGAACACATTTGATGATTCTTAACTTTAACCGTTGCAGTCTGTCAGTCGTATAATGGATGGCAATGGTAACAAAATCTATGAGAGTATATGGTTGATTGCTCTTCGGCTGGATATCAACACACTGTGACGAGGCACACCTGAACCGAATGCTGTTTAAATGCCGAGCGCGCCTCTCCTCAGGAGACCGATCTCTTCCCTGTGCATGCACGCTGGTTTCCTCTTGGGTCCAGGGGGGGGGGTGCGTAGAGGGACTCCCGTGCCGCCATAGTGCCGGACCCGCATTCCGGACGAGAACCGCACTCATTACATGGCCGTCTGTCAAGGATGTTGGGCCGTCTAGTCCCTTCAAGCGCCGTGGGCAGAGAGAAGGACGAAGCCGCAGATAGAAGCCGTCGCACCGGAGAGGGGAGCGCGTGCGGCCGCCGGACTCCGCCCCTTACCTGGACCCTTCCTTCCTGACCACTGCCCTTCCCTTCACAAACCCCGCAGCACGACGAGGACACCAGATCCCCTGTTTATTTTGGACACTTGATTCCCTTTTTTCTGGACACCGTTTATTTTCTGTTAATAAACGGTGTCTGTCGTTTGCTCCTCCCGCGACAACTCACCCATTAACGTAAACTACGCCAGAGCGCGTACACACCTCACGCACTGGAAGCCGTGTGCGCGCCCAAAGCAGTTGGACATAGTGGTGTATTAGAGGTAAAAAATTATATAAATACTGTTCGGTTTCTGGCACAAACCGATCGTTTCATGTGTTGGGACATCAACGTCGTCGCGAGCCACAGGGTTTAATTTGGATTTGTCTGTGCATGTTTTTTTTACTCTCATAGATTTTGTTACCATTGCCATGCATTATACGACTGACAGACTGCAATGGTTAAAGTTAAAAATCATCAAATGTGTTCTACTGAAGAAACAAAGTCACCTACATCTTGGATGCCCTGGGGGTAAGCAGGTAAACATCACATTTTCATTCTTGGGTGAACTATCCCTTTAATTACTAGAAAAACTGTCAAAAAGACATGACTCCATAAATGATTCTGAAGACATTATTTTATGCCTAATCATGATTTCCCCTTTCTCCACTCATTTGCCGGATAACAGTGATACATCTTGAATACCTTTGATATTTGACTGCTTTTGTTATTTTGTGTATAAGCGTATTAAAGCCGACACATATCTATATATAACTATACAATATTCATTCTTATTTTGTGTAAAAACTATACATAATGGGGAGGGTTTAATTATATTTTTTAACTCATCGAATTCTGTAACATTTTTTGCAAATCAGCAGATTTTTTTTTCAAGATGCAGGATTGTGAAATGAGTGTAGAAAACATGATTAATTTTTGACTAGATTTATGCATTTGCTTTTAATTGGCAAAAACGGCTGTACAGCTGTATGTTCCCCTGAAATATATATATTACAATATTTAATAATGCAAACTAATATAATAAAATATGACCCTGGAGCACAAAAGCAGTCTTAAGTCGCTGGGGGATATTTGTAGCAATAGCCAAAAATACATTGCATGGGTCAAAATTATTGATTTTTCTTTTATGCCAAAAATCATTAGGATATTAAGTACAGATCATGTTCCATAAAGATATTTTGTAAATGTCCTACTGTAAATATATCAAAACTTCATTTTTGATTAGTAATATGCATTGCTAAGAACTTCATTTGGACAACTTTAAAGATGATTTTCTCAATATTTAGATTTTTTTGCACCCTCAGATTCCAGATTTTCAAATAGTTGTATAATTGGGCTGTCAAAAAAAAAAAAAATCGAATTTCGAATATTCGTCGAATTTCAAATAAAAATCCACATTCGAATGAAAAAACGTTGCATTCGAATTTTAGGTGTGCGTAAGCCAGCCTTATCAGTGGCGCACGAGATGAGATGACGATGTAAGTGTCGTTGCATTTTAATGTTTTTGTTAGCCTATCCAGTTGAAGCCACTAGATGCGGCGCTGCTGCGTTGTTCATTAAAAATATTACGGAAAAATAGAACATCAATGCGGAGAAGGTCTTGTTTACGTCAAAACACACAGAACGCATATTTCACGCATTTGCACTCGTTTTGAAACTTTGAAAAAACATATATCGAGACTTTATGGCGGGTTTTTTTCACCATCCCACTGCAACTCGTGTTTTTAAATGAAAAATGTACTCTGTGTGATTGGGTTTCCGTCCTTTGTATTAAACTATGCATACGTACATGATGCTGTTTTGCTTATAGTTGTTTAAGCAACTGAATTAATTATAATTTGTTTATAAACATTATGCACTTTTTTCACAGATAATCATGTTATCTTATGCTTTGAATAAACGTGCATTAGTAATATTTTGCTCGATGCGCCCTCTTGTGGCCTCAGGAGAGAAGCCAAAAGCTTTTCTTCACCCTAACTGAAATTACGCATTTTAAATTTGAATATAATTCGAATTTTGATCATATTTAAGTACAAGAAAGAGGGTTGTACCTGTAGCAGTAGTGGGATGAAGGTCTCAATCTCCAGGATTTGAGCTGCCGCCTCCATCAGGATATTATCGTACTAGAAAAAGATCAAGTATGTGAATATTGAGGCATAATGAAGTGTAAAAGATTCTTAATGAACTAAAAGATTCATTTTAGTGAATCAGTTTATTCAGATTAAGCAACCAGTTTAATACACGGATTTTCATTTGTTGTGATGTACACTACATCAAAGGTTTGGACACATTTTTTTTTTTTACATATAATTTAAAAATGGTAAACGGTAATAATGGTGAAATAGCTTGAAAAATTAAAAAAATATAATAAACAGGAATCAAAATCATCAGACTGATACCTTGAAGCCCAGCTCCACCAGGTCGTGGCGTTTGAGGGCGGTGTGCGTGCCGGTCATGGCGATGATCTTGGACTCTTTCACCAGCAGATATTTGTAGCAATAGCCAACAATACATAGCATGGATCAAAATTATTGATTTTTCTTTTATGCCAAAAATCATTAGGATATTAAGTAAAGACCATGTTCCATGAAGATATTTAGTAAATTCCCTACTGTAAATATATCAAAACTTAATTTTTGATTAGTAATATGCATTGCTAAGAACTTCATTTGGACAACTTTAAAGATGATTTTCTCAATATTTAGATTTTTTTGCACCCTCAGATTCCAGATTTTCAAATAGTTGTATCTCAGCCAAATATTGTCCGATCCTAACAAACCATAAATCAGTGGAAAGCTTATTTATAATATGTATAAATATCAATTTGACAAAATTTACCCTTATGACTGGTCTTGTGGTCCAGGGTCACATATACATAATTTGGTGCAAATGCTAACATTTATATGACCACACATTATGATGAAATTCACAAAGCCTGAAATGTAAATCAATGAAATCTTTGTCAAATTATATAAATATCAGTCATCACTCTATATATCCCAATAATTTCTTATTAAGATGAGATTTGAATGCTTAGTTTGATGATCAAAATATAATGCAACGCAATCCAATGATGACTGAGAGATGAACAAATAAACGCTCCTCAAAAGATCCCGATGATCAGATTTCACAGATTTTTCTAAAGAATGATGTCTGGAGAATCAAGTAAAGCCGAGCTGCTTCAGAGTCCAGTAAGTGTTCATCTGGAAATATAATTAACAATATCAAAGTCATTCTTATGTTTACTTCATAAAAATCAGTAAAGATTTGACAGC
>NW_015505299.1:797626-799899 GCF_001515645.1 Sinocyclocheilus grahami | reverse complement strand
CTCCTCAGCACTGCGATCCCCCTCAGCAGCGAGGGCTCTCTGACATCGTGTCCCTCCTTACTCCCGGGTTTTGGCATCAATGTAACGTAGTTTGTAGATCGGGAAGGAGGAGGCGGGAACCGGCGAACATTTAAAGAAACTTTAATAAAATAAACAAACACAAAACGAAAGTAAAGCGGCAGCCCCTCGCGGACGACTGCCGCACACAAACGAAACCAAAACACAAAATAAACTCCAGGCCTGGTACTCTCTCGTCCGACACTGTTGTCACTCCTCCCTTTTATCCTTCCGGAGCTCCTCCGTGAGACTCGAGACCAGTGAGTGGTGCAGGTGTCGCTCATTAGCAATCACTCCACCGGCCTCGCTCCGTTCCCACGGCTCTCGGCCCCGCCCCCACTCATCACAAACAGCATTTATTTGAAATAGAAATCAACATTATAAATGTCTTTACTCTTTTGCTGAATACATTTGTTGACCCCAAACTTGAATGTTGGTGTTGACAAATGTACAGAGTAGGACAAAAACAGCAGTTTCAGCCCTACCTCCAGCTGGGTAAAGATCTTGCGGATGTGGTGGTAGCAGCCCTCGGCGATGTCCATGTCCTCCTGATATGACTGACCCTTGAACACCGGCTGAGGAGCGTTGGAGAAGTACTTATGGAAGGGGAAGTGTGATGCCACATCCTCCGTCGTCACCTCTCGGCCGGGCTTTGGCTTTGCTTTACTCATGTATTCCCCCCAGCGTGACAATACCTACAACACCCGAGACAGACAGACAGAGACAGACAGACAGACAGACAGACATACATAGAGACAGACAGAGAGACAGACATAAAGACAGACATACAGACAGACAAAGAGACAGACAGACAGAGAGAGAGAGAGAGACAGAGACAGACAGAAAGACAGACAAAGAGACAGACCGAGAGAGAGAGACAGACAGACAGACAGACAGAAAGACAGACAAACAGACAGAGAGGATCAGCGGCTGGGGATTTAATGGCCAGAACTCATTAAGAGCGCTTTACTGGACAAACAGCCTAGTCACAATCCACACTTAATGTTTGACTAATCTGTGATCTGAGCTAATGGTCCGTACGGATCCCCCGAGGTGCTGATATAAATCTACAGCAGAGATAAGAGCAAAACAAATGAAAGCAGACTTGTGAACCTCAGCTCAGATTCACAGACAGCCGAAATGACCAAAACACTGCTATTGAAATTCAAGTTTTCATTTAGCCGGAAACTGAAACCGAAAATAAAGTTTAATAATCGTGGTTACACTTTAGAATAGGAATAACACATTCACTATTAAAGGGGTCATCAGATGCCCATTTTCCACAAGTTGATATGATTATTTAATTACTTACCCCCATGTCGTTCCAAACCTCTAAAAGCTTAGTTCGTCTTCGGAAACACAATTTAAGATATTTTGTATGAAAACCAGGAGGCTTGTGACTGTCCCCCATTGACTGCCAAGTAAATTACACTGTCAAGGTCCAGAAAAGTATGAAAGACATCATCAGAAAAGTCCATCTGCCATCAGTGGTTCAACCGTAACGTCATGGAGCGACAAGAATACTTTGTACGTGAAGAAAACAAAAATGACAACTTTATTCAACAATTCTTCTCCTCTCCGCATCACCGTAGCGCCATTTTGGAGAATATCCACTGAATGCAAGCAGCGTACGCTATTCTGTGTCAGCCGCCCTGCACGGATGCGCCGTTTTCTTTCAAATCGAAGCGTAAATACATGTAGAAAACGTATCCTTGTGTCGCGGCTGACACAGAAGAGCGTACGCTGCTTGCGTAGATGAACGAAGCTTTTACGGCTTTGGAACGACATGGGGGTAAGTGATTAATGACAACATTTTTATTTTGGGGTGGAGTATCCCTTTAATGAAAAGTCTGTAACATAGTTTGGCTAATATTTCTCAATGGTAGTGTAAAAAACACCTTTTTTTACCCTGTCAAAAACAGCTCTTTTCAGAGCAAGCCGTTTTGTAGCACTTTCCTTTAAATGTTAATGAGCTCTGCTGACCCCGCCCCTCTCTTCCGAGCTGCTCTCAGAGAGACTGTTTACTTTAGCTACATTCATCATGAAACTTGCTAATTAGCACATTATTAGGAAAGGCGATTTGCAAAAATTCATTAAAAAAAACTTATACTCACTTCTTCTGTAGGTGAAGCTGGATCACGAATGATTAGCGCGAACAGACACATTTAGGTAGATAGGGGGAGAATTCCCTTCACAAACAAAACTAATCCACTGCA
>NW_015505299.1:778825-797616 GCF_001515645.1 Sinocyclocheilus grahami | reverse complement strand
TCCACTGCATCTTCAGATGTTGGGAGTAAATGACGACTGCTATGTACATCCAACAACAGAACACCTCAATCGCTATGGAGTTATTTGACGGCTCACTCAGGGCGGAGCTCATGTAAGACCCAATACGGTAAGTCCAGTCTGTGCTGAAACGCTACTGTCAATCAAACTATCGGGGGAGGGGCCTGTTTTTGTGATGTCACACAGACAGGCATCTGAGATATTTGAGAAAGGGGAAAACATTTAACCAGATTTTTAAAAAAAACACTGGGTGGATTTTTATCATTATCGGGTGGTTGTGTACACACACTGCCAACACACATTTCAGTTACAAACAACTTGTAAAAGTGCATGTAGAATCCTATGACCCCTTTTAATTAAGACTTTTCCCTCAATAAACTCCTAATTTGCTGCTTATTAATAGTTAGTAAGGCAGTTGTTACATTTAGGTATGGGGTATAGGGTTAAGGGATCTAAAATATGGTCATGCAGAATAAGACATTAATATGTGCTTTATAAGTAATAATAAACAGCCAATATGCTAGTAATATAATTGTCACAAATCCTGTCCATGGACTTCTATTCAATCACCACCAGAGGTCACTCTTCCATTACATTGACTCTCGCACTACACAAACTGTTGCATACCATCCCGGACTACATATCCCATCATCCATTGCACTGATTGCACACAGCTGTAACCAATCACACATTCACTATATAACACTCACTCAGATCCCTTTCACACTGCCGAATATTGTTTAGGGTTTATCGCTCATCGTGTGATAGCTACTTTACGGAGCCTTTTCCCCTGTGTTAGTTTCAAGTTCCTAGTTCTAGTCTTAGTCTAGTCTCGCCGTGTTTTCTGATTTCCTGGTACCTGATTTTTGCCTGTTTATCTTAAGTTAACCCTTTGCCTGCCGTTTTGGACTGTGTTTGCACCTCGCCTGGACTCTAGCTCGTGTTATTGGATTACCCCTCATGTCAAGCCCTCTGGATATTGTTAGCCGCTTATCGACCACGCCCGTTTTGGATTACTCTTCTGTCTTGCCCTCAATATACCTGTTTGACATTGTCTGACCCATGCCTGTTTTATGACCACGTCTCTGTCTCCTATTAAAGCTTTGCAAATGGATCCGCAAGTCTCATGTCTCGTTCGCCCCGTAACAATAATATTACTATCATTACTAATATTACATGATAATAAGCAACTAGTTAATAGTGACAATTGGTCCTTAAAATGAACTGTTACCATAATCGTTTAATTAATCAAAATTATTTAATCAAATTGACAGAGAGAGAGAGACAGAGACAGACAGAAAGACAGACAAAGAGACAGACCGAGAGAGAGAGACAGACAGACAAACAGACAGACAGAAAGACAGACAAACAGACAGAGAGGATCAGCGGCTGGGGATTTAATGGCCAGAACTCATTAAGAGCGCTTTACTGGACAAACAGCCTAGTCACAATCCACACTTAATGTTTGACTAATCTGTGATCTGAGCTAATGGTCCGTACGGATCCCCCGAGGTGCTGATATAAATCTACAGCAGAGATAAGAGCAAAACAAATGAAAGCAGACTTGTGAACCTCAGCTCAGATTCACAGACAGCCGAAATGACCAAAACACTGCTATTGAAATTCAAGTTTTCATTTAGCCGGAAACTGAAACCGAAAATAAAGTTTAATAATCGTGGTTACACTTTAGAATAGGAATAACACATTCACTATTAAAGGGGTCATCAGATGCCCATTTTCCACAAGTTGATATGATTATTTAATTACTTACCCCCATGTCGTTCCAAACCTCTAAAAGCTTAGTTCGTCTTCGGAAACACAATTTAAGATATTTTGTATGAAAACCAGGAGGCTTGTGACTGTCCCCCATTGACTGCCAAGTAAATTACACTGTCAAGGTCCAGAAAAGTATGAAAGACATCATCAGAAAAGTCCATCTGCCATCAGTGGTTCAACCGTAACGTCATGGAGCGACAAGAATACTTTGTACGTGAAGAAAACAAAAATGACAACTTTATTCAACAATTCTTCTCCTCTCCGCATCACCGTAGCGCCATTTTGGAGAATATCCACTGAATGCAAGCAGCGTACGCTATTCTGTGTCAGCCGCCCTGCACGGATGCGCCGTTTTCTTTCAAATCGAAGCGTAAATACATGTAGAAAACGTATCCTTGTGTCGCGGCTGACACAGAAGAGCGTACGCTGCTTGCGTAGATGAACGAAGCTTTTACGGCTTTGGAACGACATGGGGGTAAGTGATTAATGACAACATTTTTATTTTGGGGTGGAGTATCCCTTTAATGAAAAGTCTGTAACATAGTTTGGCTAATATTTCTCAATGGTAGTGTAAAAAACACCTTTTTTTACCCTGTCAAAAACAGCTCTTTTCAGAGCAAGCCGTTTTGTAGCACTTTCCTTTAAATGTTAATGAGCTCTGCTGACCCCGCCCCTCTCTTCCGAGCTGCTCTCAGAGAGACTGTTTACTTTAGCTACATTCATCATGAAACTTGCTAATTAGCACATTATTAGGAAAGGCGATTTGCAAAAATTCATTAAAAAAAACTTATACTCACTTCTTCTGTAGGTGAAGCTGGATCACGAATGATTAGCGCGAACAGACACATTTAGGTAGATAGGGGGAGAATTCCCTTCACAAACAAAACTAATCCACTGCATCTTCAGATGTTGGGAGTAAATGACGACTGCTATGTTCATTATTACATCCAACAACAGAACACCTCAATCGCTATGGAGTTATTTGACGGCTCACTCAGGGCGGAGCTCATGTAAGACCCAATACGGTAAGTCCAGTCTGTGCTGAAACGCTACTGTCAATCAAACTATCGTGGGAGGGGCCTGTTTTTGTGATGTCACACAGACAGGCATCTGAGATCGGCTCGATTTGAGAAAGGGGTAAAGATTTTAGTAGATTAAAAAAAACACTGGGTGGATTTTTATCATTATAGGGTGGTTGTGTACACACACTGCCAACACACATTTCAGTTACAAACAACTTGTAAAAGTGCATGTAGAATCCTATGACCCCTTTTAATTAAGACTTTTCCCTCAATAAACTCCTAATTTGCTGCTTATTAATAGTTAGTAAGGCAGTTGTTACATTTAGGTATGGGGTATAGGGTTAAGGGATCTAAAATATGGTCATGCAGAATAAGACATTCTTTATAAGTATATAAGTAATAATAAACAGCCAATATGCTAGTAATATAATTGTCACAAATCCTGTCCATGGACTTCTATTACCAGAGGTCCAGAGGTCACTCTTCCATTACATTGACTCTCGCACTACACAAACTGTTGCATACCATCCCGGACTACATATCCCATCATCCATTGCACTGATTGCACACAGCTGTAACCAATCACACATTCACTATATAACACTCACTCAGATCCCTTTCACACTGCCGAATATTGTTTAGCGTTTATCGCTCATCGTGTGATAGCTACTTTACGGAGCCTTTTCCCCTGTGTTAGTTTCAAGTTCCTAGTTCTAGTCTTAGTCTAGTCTCGCCGTGTTTTCTGATTTCCTGGTACCTGATTTTTGCCTGTTTATCTTAAGTTAACCCTTTGCCTGCCGTTTTGGACTGTGTTTGCACCTCGCCTGGACTCTAGCTCGTGTTATTGGATTACCCCTCATGTCAAGCCCTCTGGATATTGTTAGCCGCTTATCGACCACGCCCGTTTTGGATTACTCTTCTGTCTTGCCCTCAATATACCTGTTTGACATTGTCTGACCCATGCCTGTTTTATGACCACGTCTCTGTCTCCTATTAAAGCTTTGCAAATGGATCCGCAAGTCTCATGTCTCGTTCGCCCCGTAACAATAATATTACTATCATTACTAATATTACATGATAATAAGCAACTAGTTAATAGTGACAATTGGTCCTTAAAATGAACTGTTACCATAATCGTTTAATTAATCAAAATTTATGCTTATGACTTGTGCTTAGAAAGCACTGAGAGTCTAGTCTGTATGCTATCTGTTCATCATACGGTTCAGTGAACTCGGTAAACCGTCTTAGCTTCCTCTATGATGCAGCCCTTATCATCCAGCATGCCCTGCACCTCACAGCCTCTCACGTACACCAGCCTGGCCTGATCCACAAATGGCTGCTGGCAGTCAAAGCGCGTGCCGTAGAGCAGGTTGGGCCGCACCGTGATCAGAAAGCAAACGTCGTGCTTGCGCAGCGCTGTAAGAACAATGACGATCTGAGCTGTTGTCGTATTTCTATTTACTGCCATATCGGCTTCACTGGCTATTACATGGCAGATACAGACTAGACATTCAACAATATTAACAAATACAATACAATAAAAAAACATTTTATAATATTTTTGTACATATTCCACAAAAGATTCTTTAAAATGTACTGATAAAAAAAAAAGTTCAGGTTTTTCAAGGTCAATCTTACCAAATGTGACCCTGGACCACAAAACCAGTCTTAAGTGTAAATTTTTTTTGAATTTGAAACCATCTGAAAGCAATGAATAAATAAGCTTTCCATTGATGTGTGGTTTGTTAGGATAGGACAATATTTGGTCGAGATACAACTATTTGAAAATCTGGAATCTGAGTGAATATTGAGAATATCGCCTTTAAAGTTGACCAAATGAAGTTCTTAGCAATGCATATTACTAATCAAAAATCAAGTTTTAATTTATTTATGGTAGGAAATTTGATTGATCCAAAAATGATTTTTGTCATAAAAGAGAAATGTATAATTGTGACCCATACAATGTATTGTTGGCTATTGCTACAAATATACCCCAGTGACTCAACACTGCTTTTGTGCTCCAGGGTCACAAATAAGCCCTTAAAAGTTTGTTCTGATAAAAAATAATTTTGTCATAATAAAAATCAGGCAGAAGTTGGTGCTACAACATTGACATTTTGCAGCTTCTTCAACCTTCAATAAAAGCAACAGGATTTATTTCAAATCGTTTGTTATTTTGACATTCTAGCCATTCTGCGTGCCATTTCTCTAATATGTATTGGCTGTTTAAGGGCTTTATGTCTGAGGGTGGGATTTAGTAGAACAGAATTAATTTATCATGCTGATATTTGATCATTTAAAACTCACCGTCAAAAGGCTTGAGCAAGTGTTATTTTAGTGTCACTAATAAACTATTATAGATTTTGTTAATATTTTGAATTAAGTTTGATATTTTCTCTTTTCATTTTAATTATAGTAAAATTTTTAGCAATTTTGTTGTGTATTTTTGTCATTTTTAATAGATTTCTTACATTGTTTTTAGTTTTAGTTATTTTAGCACTTTAAATGAAAATGAGAAATGTTGCCTTGGCAACCAGATTAATTTTTTTAATATTTTATTTTAACAATCTTTTCGTTGTTGATAACTCTGGGATTGCTTGATGTTTTCATGTGTAGTGAGTAGTTTTTAGATGTGTTGCTAGTGCTTGCGGAGTCATCTTTACCCTCCCACTCGGTTTTGATGTTATCCCGGATGTTGAGGTTATGGTGACGCAGGCCAGTTCTCTCCGATGTTTGGCTTGGCCACCTCCACAATAGAAAACGACACTATGGTCTGGGCCATTCTAGCACATCCTCCAAACACCACTCCTCCGTACTCCGACTGCCTGCGGGACACAAGCACACAAACACAGCAGATCATAAACCAGGACGCTCACGCTCTTCTTTGCCAATGAAGTCCAGGGGTTATCAAGCTCCAAAATGACAACAAATTGAGTTCTATCTCAACTATCACGACAGGGGCATTTTTCTTTTTGTGATGGCAATGATTATCAAAGTAACTGCGATGACTTTTTATTTGATCTGCTTTCACTATTTTGGCCACATTTTCTACATTCTTGCTACCAAAACACCTCCTAAAAGTCCTGATGCAAGTCATGGGAAATGGCCTTTAGAGGAAAATCAATATGAAAACCAAAATCTTTTGTTAAGATGCTGAAAATGTTTTAGAATGAGAGCAAACCATGGCTTCATCCTAACACGACGTCCTCGATATCCTGCTGGATTTCATAGGTGGACTCCAGGCGGAAGAGGTTGAAGTTTCTCAAAAGATAGTCATGCAGGGTCAGAAACTGCAGGTTCAGCTTGGGGAGAGCTAAACAACCTGCAGATTCACAAACAACAACAACAACAAAAAGAGTTTTAGACTGTTTTACTGAATTTTAGGTTACGTTTTTTACACTCGCACTGCTTAAAACTTAAAATGTAGTGATGCACTGAAATGAATTTAGTGGTCAGTGGTTTGGTAAGAAATTCAAGTTTCATTTAGCCAAAAACTAAAATTTATTTAATATTATCTATATTAATATTAGATATTATTAAATCAAATTGATTTCATAATCAACACTAAAACACAAATCTTTGTATATATATATAAAAGTTGTACATATTTAAAAATAATTAAGTTAAACCTTTTAATTATGCTTCTACTCAAATTCGATGTTGAATATAATTTCAGCCATCCAAAACGGTTTCAAACTATTTCCTGTTGTTGGCATTTTGGTGCATCACCATTAAAATTGTATTACCTACAGGAAAATTCGGTCTTTATTTACTCATCATTTACTCAACCATTTTTTTCCTTCTGTAGAACAGAGAAGAATTTTTGAAGAATCTTCACGCAGCTTTTTACAATTTTGCATAAACAGACACAATCAAGGCACCACGTGGCGTTTTGCATTAATGACATTCACCAGATTTTTTTTTTATTATTTTTTGGCATTTTTCAAAGCTTCTTTGGAAGGGAAGATTATCAGTAAATAATGACAGAAATATGTGCATGTTCCTCACATACATACACACACACACACACAAAATCCTCATAAATAATACATGAGTCATGTGGGCCAAGTTATGACATTTTTATACATAATTTGTGCTTTATGGAACTTGAAATACTTGGTCACTATGAACTGTTGTTGTACGGAAAAGAGCTGATCATTCTTCAAAATGAAGAAATACAGTAATACAGGTTAGGAAAGAGTAAAAGAGTACATCTATTTTTTGTTGAACTATTCCTCTAATTTCATTAATGCATAGGTATGAGACACAATAGTATGATGATTATATGATGAACTCGTATGCGCTGATGCCCACCTTCTCCAGAGTAGTACTCAGTGGGAACGATGTTCTGGTCCCAGATGATCTTCTCAGTGGGGTACAGAGGCATCTGGTTGAGCTGTTCTATCTGGGAGATTTGTCTCTCATGGCGGGACACCTGAACAGAAGTGAGAAATGTTTCATGGGGTTTGTTTCCTCTTGGCCAGCTCCTCCATTAACCACCGAATCTGTGCTATTATGGTTTACCCTTCAAACACAGCAGATGGCCAAATGTAGGCTACATACATCACAGTGCAAGAGGGCCAATCACATCCCACAAGCATTTTAAAGGGACATCCAGTACCATCAAACCAAGATGCACAGTGTAATTTTTTTCCAGCACATCTTGGTCCTTGATTAAAAATTTGCCTGTAAATCTAAATATTGTGTTTGAGTCATTTATTGTAAATTGTGCAGTGGAAATCCCACAGTCTCCGAACTTTCTCAAAATAAATAGTTATACACAGTGCATGCATAATAAAGATGCATAATTAAGTTTTCCTCTAAAAATGTTCCTGTACTTCCTGATGACTATAAACCCTGTCTATTATGTTTCCATTCAAAATTCAAATGAGCTAAAACTGAGACAACCCATCTGAGAAAACATTTCAATGAGAAAGCGAGTCAGGCGGCTCACGTGGGACGCAGCTTTGAGAAAATCAAATGAATGAATCAGGAGTGTTTGGGCAGCTTATCCTGTTAAAGCTTAATTAAGTGTTTTATCTGGTTTGTGACCTGCTCTGACTCCATTGTGGGCCGCAGCACATGCACAGAACCAGATTTCAGCTGCTCAACGCTCAAATGACCGCCTGACTCCATCAACACAGCGACAGCATTAAAGAGGAAGTTCTTGATGAGATTTGGAGCGGGTAATTAAAACACTGAAGCAGGACCCCCGATGGGCCTGGAACATCTTAAACGTCTGCAACAGGTTAAAAATACACTCTAAGTGAGTGAGAATCGAAGCCATTCACAGCCCCCAGCCTCAAACGCTTACAAATTGAGCATGTAGCAAGCGGAACTCAATCCGCAATCAGAAACAAAATCAACAGCTCTGGTCATTTCATGCAAAACCTTCTGAACATATCTGTCCCCCGACACTACATCTCTGTGAGCTGAGCCGAAACAAACTACATGGGCAGCACGGTCCTTCAAACCTAATGAACAAATAATGCTGCTCACGTTAACCTCAGGGCTCGACTATAAGGACTGGCCGATGACCTGGAGCCAGCGTGAAAGACACTCGGAACAGCTGACTGAACCATTGTCATGAAAGTTTATCATAGGCACAAGTCTTGCCAATTTAAACATTCAAGCGATTTAAACCAATCAAGCGCAAGACGACGAGAAAAAGAACACCATTCGATAATTCTAACATTGAGTTGAGTTCTCTTTCACGTGTTTTTGCGCTTGAACGGACAAATGCAAACAAATTATGTGAAAATACACTCGGTTATGTCTAAATGTAAATAGTCAAGAAAGAAATCAGAAGTGCATTAGTATATTAGATCTGTGCATTAGGTCTTAAAGTGACAGCAGCCTAATTTACCAGCTGTCATTAATACTAATCAAACAACACAAGACAAAAAGAAAATCTCTCCCTGCACTTGACAATAGGGCTGGGAAAATAAATCGATGCATCGCAAATCGAGAAATGATTCTGCATCGATTCTTAGATTTTCCAAAGGCATCACGATTCTCTCTTGAATCGATTCTGAGCTTAGTTTTTAGCAGCAGATGGCGCTGCCTGCTTTAGAAATAGCCGTATTCTGCTTGCTTCCAGTTCCTTACACACGCACCACTTGAACCTAAAATAATCATTCATAAAGTTTGGTTGAAGCGAATTACAAGGATGTTCACAGTGGGCTGTGTTTACGTTAATCTCACATCAAAGCATAAAAGCCGAAGTGCAAGTACATTTAACCACTTACATTCTTTGGCCGAACGCGCAAGTGCTCTTCTTCGTGAGCATTTGAGTGTGCGGTTAAAAACTAGCCATTTTTAACACAAATGATTATTTTTTGGCATTTTTCAAAGCTTCTTTGGAAGGGAAGATTATCAGTAAATAATGACAGAAATATGTGCATGTTCCTCACATACATACACACACACACACACAAAATCCTCATAAATAATACATGAGTCATGTGGGCCAAGTTATGACATTTTTATACATAATTTGTGCTTTATGGAACTTGAAATACTTGGTCACTATGAACTGTTGTTGTACGGAAAAGAGCTGATCATTCTTCAAAATGAAGAAATACAGTAATACAGGTTAGGAAAGAGTAAAAGAGTACATCTATTTTTTGTTGAACTATTCCTCTAATTTCCTTAATGCATAGGTATGAGACACAATAGTATGATGATTATATGGTGAACTCGTATGCGCTGATGCCCACCTTCTCCAGAGTAGTACTCAGTGGGAACGATGTTCTGGTCCCAGATGATCTTCTCAGTGGGGTACAGAGGCATCTGGTTGAGCTGTTCTATCTGGGAGATTTGTCTCTCATGGCGGGACACCTGAACAGAAGTGAGAAATGTTTCATGGGGTTTGTTTCCTCTTGGCCAGCTCCTCCATTAACCACCAAATCTGTGCTATTATGGTTTACCCTTCAAACACAGCAGATGGCCAAATGTAGGCTACATACATCACAGTGCAAGAGGGCCAATCACATCCCACAAGCATTTTAAAGGGACATCCAATACCATCAAACCAAGATGCACAGTGTAATTTTTTTCCAGCACATCTTGGTCCTTGATTAAAAATTTGCCTGTAAATCTAAATATTGTGTTTGAGTCATTTATTGTAAATTGTGCAGTGGAAATCCCACAGTCTCCGAACTTTCTCAAAATAAATAGTTATACACAGTGCATGCATAATAAAGATGCATAATTAAGTTTTCCTCTAAAAATGTTCCTGTACTTCCTGATGACTATAAACCCTGTCTATTATGTTTCCATTCAAAATTCAAATGAGCTAAAACTGAGACAACCCATCTGAGAAAACATTTCAATGAGAAAGCGAGTCAGGCGGCTCACGTGGGATGCAGCTTTGAGAAAATCAAATGAATGAATCAGGAGTGTTTGGGCAGCTTATCCTGTTAAAGCTTAATTAAGTGTTTTATCTGGTTTGTGACCTGCTCTGACTCCATTGTGGGCCGCAGCACATGCACAGAACCAGATTTCAGCTGCTCAACGCTCAAATGACCGCCTGACTCCATCAACACAGCGACAGCATTAAAGAGGAAGTTCTTGATGAGATTTGGAGCGGGTAATTAAAACACTGAAGCAGGACCCCCGATGGGCCTGGAACATCTTAAACGTCTGCAACAGGTTAAAAATACACTCTAAGTGAGTGAGAATCGAAGCCATTCACAGCCCCCAGCCTCAAACGCTTACAAATTGAGCATGTAGCAAGCGGAACTCAATCCGCAATCAGAAACAAAATCAACAGCTCTGGTCATTTCATGCAAAACCTTCTGAACATATCTGTCCCCCGACACTACATCTCTGTGAGCTGAGCCGAAACAAACTACATGGGCAGCACGGTCCTTCAAACCTAATGAACAAATAATGCTGCTCACGTTAACCTCAGGGCTCGACTATAAGGACTGGCCGATGACCTGGAGCCAGCGTGAAAGACACTCGGAACAGCTGACTGAACCATTGTCATGAAAGTTTATCATAGGCACAAGTCTTGCCAATTTAAACATTCAAGCGATTTAAACCAATCAAGCGCAAGACGACGAGAAAAAGAACACCATTCGATAATTCTAACATTGAGTTGAGTTCTCTTTCACGTGTTTTTGCGCTTGAACGGACAAATGCAAACAAATTATGTGAAAATACACTCGGTTATGTCTAAATGTAAATAGTCAAGAAAGAAATCAGAAGTGCATTAGTATATTAGATCTGTGCATTAGGTCTTAAAGTGACAGCAGCCTAATTTACCAGCTGTCATTAATACTAATCAAACAACACAAGACAAAAAGAAAATCTCTCCCTGCACTTGACAATAGGGCTGGGAAAATAAATCGATGCATCGCAAATCGAGAAATGATTCTGCATCGATTCTTAGATTTTCCAAAGGCATCACGATTCTCTCTTGAATCGATTCTGAGCTTAGTTTTTAGCAGCAGATGGCGCTGCCTGCTTTAGAAATAGCCGTATTCTGCTTGCTTCCAGTTCCTTACACACGCACCACTTGAACCTAAAATAATCATTCATAAAGTTTGGTTGAAGCGAATTACAAGGATGTTCACAGTGGGCTGTGTTTACGTTAATCTCACATCAAAGCATAAAAGCCGAAGTGCAAGTACATTTAACCACTTACATTCTTTGGCCGAACGCGCAAGTGCTCTTCTTCGTGAGCATTTGAGTGTGCGGTTCAAAACTAGCCATTTTTAACACAAATGACGATAAAGAGTCGAGGCTGAAAGTTTTGGTCCTCTGTGTGCAACGCCGTACTACACAGGCATTAGTAATCAAACACAGAGCATCGTAACAGACCAAATTAACAGAGCACAAACCGCCTACTCCAGTGGTTCCCAAACTGAGGGGTGCGGCAAGGCTGAGGGATCGTGTACAGTCAGCAGATTATTTTGCAAAAGAAACCTCTGCAGGGTGATAAAGACTACACTACATAATTGTCCTGCTTATCATGCGGCCACTTGCCTGATAAGTAAATAGTTGAACAACGCCGTACTACACAGGCATTAGTAATCAAACACAGAGCATCGTAACAGACCAAATTAACAGAGCACAAACCGCCTACTCCAGTGGTTCCCAAACTGAGGGGTGTGGCAAGGCTGAGGGATCGTGTACAGTCAGCAGATTATTTTGCAAAAGAAACCTCTGCAGGGCGATAAAGACTACACTACATAATTGTCCTGCTTATCATGCGGCCACTTGCCTGATAAGTAAATAGTTGAATGCAAAATATTAATTTGACAGATTTTAATTACCTCAACATGACTCGCAGTACCCGCTTGAGTGCTCCGTTATCAGTTGTAGCAGTCGTGGTTGCACCAATAACAGACCACTAGATGGCGCGATTGAAGAATCAGAGTTGTATTGCAGGCAGCCATGTAGAAATATAAATGAACGATGTGTGGTTCTGCTCTAAGCATAAAAGTTACAAGTTTGTGAAAGGACTTCCAGTGCCAGGTAAACTTAAAGCAGACTATGAATATACTTAAGATTCACAAATACCAAAATAACGTGTCCACACTATACACGAGTGGCGCGATGTGTCAAAAGCAAATAGAACCCAGTGATGTTTTCTGCTGTGGATGCGACGCGACAAATCCATTCTATTTCTGACAAACTTCAGCGCTCTGACACAAAGAACAATTTCAAATATTCATAAGAGAATCGTGTAAAAATAGGTTCCTCAAAAATATTAGGCAGCACAAATGTTTGCAACATTGATAATAATCAGAAATGGTGACTGAGCAGCAAAGCATATTAGAATGATTTCTGAAGGATGATGTGACACTGAAGACTGGAGTTATGATGCTGAAAATTCAGCTTTGCATCACAGGAATACAATAGCCTATGTTAAAACATTCAAATTGATCATTTAAATTGACCATATTTCACAATATTACAGTGTTTACTGTATTTTTAATAAATAAATGTACCCTTAGTGAGCATAAGAGACTTTCCAAAAAAAAAAAAAATTGAAAATATTTTTCTCTACAAAAGGGGGGCCCGGCAGAAAAAGTTTGGGAACCACTGGCCTACTCAAACACACAATATTTAATTTAATTCATACAGGCCTACCTCATGTTGCAAGTTTGCACTTTTTGCAATGGCACAATAAAAAAAAAAGACTTTTCAGGTCTATGTTCAATCCCTCACTTTTTTCTAGTTATATAAGGTAAAATATATAAATATAAAATATTTTGCCTGTAATTTTTTTCTTTCTCACATTGCAATATAATGTAGATATCGCCTGAACAGTGTAAAATATCGTGATATAAATTTGAGCTCATATCGCCCACCCCTAACTGTTAGACCCACCTGAAAAACCTGAAAGCATTGTTTACTTTGCTCTATTGCTTGTAATGTGTTTATTTTTTCTTGTTTTATTACTGATTGTTCATTTTCCTTTAAATGGACAGTTCAATGGGGCTTCAGGGTTAAGCAATGACCACATCTGGGCCAGTCAGACCACATGTCCCTGCTTTTAATTCCAGCTTACACCCCCCTAAGAAAGTGTTTCTACCACATTCAGAACTGTCAGAACTTGGCCTGAAGGTGCCTCTCTTGAGCTGCAGGACTGTTTCGAGTTAACAAACTGGGATGTTTTCAAACATCAGGATTTGGAGCAGTATACAACAGCTTTCCTCGCCTACATTAGGTACTGCATGGACTCTGCTACAGTGGAAAAACGCATCCGGGTTTATCCTAACAAGAAGCCTTGGATGACCAAAGAAGTGCAGTGCCTGCTCATGGAGAGGAACGCTGTGTTCAGGGCTGGTGATGAAGAGCTGTATAGTGCGGCCAGAGCCAAACTGAAGAGAGGAATCAGAGTAGCTAAGGCTGAACACAGGAGGAAGATCGATGATTGCTTCCAGAACAACAACTATAGGGAGGTGTGGAAAGGGGTACAGTATATTACCAACTACAAACCCAGCAACCTCTTGGCTGATGGTGGTGATGCGTCGCTGGCAGAGAAGCTGAACCACTTCTTCGCCCGCTTTGAGGTGGTGTCACCGGAGGAAACCACACTACATCCATTAACACACAGCAGCCATATCCTCACAGTGCAGGAGCACGAGATGAGACGCACATTGAGGGAAGTGAACCTGAGAAAAGCTACGGGACCCGATGGCATCCCTGGATGGCTGCTGAGGGAATGCGCAGATCAGCTGGCTGGGGTCTTTACTATGATCCTTAACCAATCCCTGTCCCAGGCCGCTGTACCACTCTGCCTGAAGTCTGCTCCAATAGTCCCACTTCAAAAAAAGACTGTCATCAGTAGCCTGAACGATTATCACCCAATAGCACTGACACCTCTTATTATGAAGTGCTTCGAAAAACTGGTTCAAACTCGCATCATCTTACATCTCCCACCCGGGTTTGACCCATACCAGTTTGCCTATAGAGTCAATAGGTCCACAGAGGACGCCATAGCAACAGCCCTCCACACTGCTCTGTCCCATCTGGAGCTGCAGGTTAACTATGCTTGGCTGTTATTTGTAGAATTTAGCTCAGCGTTTAACACCATCCTCCCCAACATGCTAGTGTCTAAACTGTCAGATCTGGGAATATCTCACTCCGTTTGTCTTTGGATCATGGTCTTCCTTACTGATCGCTCACAGAGGGTAAGCTTAGCCTCTCGCACTTCCTCAGCTCTCAGCCTCAGCACCGGCTCTCCTCAGGGCTGTGTGCTGAGCCCCCTACTGTACACCCTCTACACACATGATTGCACCCCTGTCCATGCCAGTAACACTATAATTAAGTTTGCTGATGATACCACCGTGGTGGGGCTCATCTCTGGGGGGGACGCGTCCACCTACCGGGATGAGGTGGAGCAGTTGTCTGTGTGGTGTACAAAAAACAAATTGATCTTGAACACCACCAAGACCAAGGAGCTAATAATAGACTTCAAAAGGAAGAAAACAGACATTCAGCCTCTTTTCATCAGCGGTGACTGTGAAACATCATGTGTGTTGTAGACATGAAGTATTCATCTCTGTTGAATGTAAGATTAATAGTTTACATGCCAAGCCATATCTGTTTTATATAATGCAATAACTTAACTGATCATTATGTGCAATATTGAATGAGTCATGCAACTCTGTTGAATGTGAGAATCTGGTTTTGAATACTGCAATAATTTAACTGAACATTTTGTGTACTGTTGAACATGAGTCGTGTAACCGACTTGAATGTGAGACGTCTTCTGTGTGTCTATTTATTAGATTATTGATTTATTTATTTTTTCTTTACACTAAATATATTTGCTAGAAAATAAGGGTTTGAATAGCTGTTTGTGTGAATTGTGTGAATGTGAAAAATGTTCTCAATCACAAATGTGTGAAAGTAATGTACCATATGTTACTGTTAAATTAGATGGGCCTGTTTTTATTATTATTACTTGTCAGTACTAAACAAAACATATTTACGATCTACATTTTTTTTGGCAAGCTTGTTTTAGTGCATTCTGGTGCTGCTGCCTTAGAAACTGGCCAATACAAAGTACAGCAGAAAAAAAGGAAACACTCTTATATACTTGTGATATTTGAACCAGCAGTTCCAGAAGGAATTTGTTATGGTAGGGCGTGTCTTCTCCACCAGGAAGCTCAGGCAGGAGGCATTGGGACTACGGGCAGAAAGATGAACAAGCACGATTGAGGCACAAATGAACAGAAGCGCACAGAGCCCACTCCACCTCTGAGCAAGCTAAAACATTTTTCAGAAATATCATAACCTGAAAAAAGTCCAAAGCATTTGAGTCGGCAGGATTCTTAAATCTACAAAAGCAAATGGTTACACTCCATTTGCCAAGATATCATGACATCATCAATTAACCACTAATCTCAATATTTGTAATGTTCTCAGTAGACAGTTTTATGAAATAAGTGGATAGATGCAAATCAGAAAAGCATGACATAAGAGTATTCGGAGAAGATGCAATAGGTATTATAAAATGGCAGGCATCAAAGAGCAAAGGCTGGTCAACTCTAGCTGAAAACGCAGAGTAACAAGTGATCCACACATTTAAAGCTACTAGAATGAATGACATCTTTTTGCGTTTGAAAGACTAATTGATGATTATTGTTTAATGCACTGGGTGATGGCAATAGACTGTTTTTAAAACTGAAAAAATATATATATAAATAAATAAATAAATAAACAAACAATAATAATAATTTTAAATATAACTCATAGTTGTTTTTTTTATTTGCCAGATTAATATTATATAAAGCATTGTGTTATAGATAGAGCCAACCGATATGGGTTTTTTGGGGGCCTATACCGATATTAGGGAGTAAAAAATGTCTGATATCGATATATCGACCGATATTCTTTGTGTATATTATAGTACAGTACCAGTCAAAATTGTGACTGGTACTGTACTATAAACACACACTTTCCCATTTGTGTGTGCAAACTTTTGACTGGTACTATATATAGAATACAGTATATACATAAACGGAATATATAAACAAACACATTTTTTGCATTGATCAATTTTTTGCATTGATCATTGCAATTTTGCATTGCGGCGGATTCTCCACCAAATTCGGGGGATCCCTTCACACCACCCTCCGTGCTTTGGTAGCCCCCCGGGATCGCCAGATCGGTCAGCGCCGGACAGCGGATTTAACCGCCCGCAACTCCCGGACCCTGGGGGCTATTGACGCGAGGGTGGTATCATTCGAAAGGAGGCCTCGAGACGTACAATCGATTCGGCATTCGAGAGGGTTCCTCGAGCTGAAGGGATCCCGCGAATTTGGTGCGAATCCGCAGCGCCTTTACGGAGATATGGCCAATCAAATTTTCAATGGTATTCTATACACTTTAGCTATAAAGCGTTTCATCCAAGTCGCCAGAAGCAAACAATGGAGCGTGCTATGCTGGACAAACTATGTAATTACACCATTTACAAGCATTTTGTTTGCGCTTTATGTTCTGTAAAAAAAATTTCATATCGGTGGCATATTTGCCGATACTGCTATATCTGCGACAGGTTCATATCGGCCGATAAAAACGGCAAAACAATATATCGGTCGGGCTTAGGGATGTTCATTTCGGTTATTTTTCCTGACCGACAACCGACGCTCGTTAACCAATTATTAACTGTTAACAAGATTATTTTAAATTAGAATTGAATTAAATTAGAAAGTATAAGTGTCTGTGAACCGTTAAAAATACTAACATTTGTTTCCCCGGGATTAGTTTTACATGCGCAAAAAGCAGCAAACAACAGAACATGAGGATTCACATGGTCTTCACATCACGCACCTGCAGCGCTTCTGCGAGCGGAGAAAAACATAAAAAAGCTAGGCTATATATATATATATATATATATATAAATAATAATATATTAATATAATAATAAAATAATAATAATAATAAATAGGCCTATACAAGAAATATATTTTTGCTTAAATAATAAATTAAGAAAACGAAAGAAAAACTGCAACAAGTAGCCTAGTATGCAGAATTTCGGTTAATTTTTGGGCTGCGCGAAAGGAAACAGATGGCAGAAAGCGGCATCCTATTTTTCTTTAGGCTTAATTTACAAAAGCACAAAGATTTGTTAATGTATTTGTGAATGTACACAAATAAAAGCAAACCTTTTACAATTCCGATTATCTTTATGACTAAAAGGAGTAGTTCCTTCCACTGTTAGAAGGAAAAAAACTCAAGTGATTGCGCCGGCGCTACATGCGCACACACAGTTAAGTTTTGCTACCTTGACAATGCAGCCTGTTCATTATCATAATAAAATACAGTCAGTCAAACATATGGAAAAAAACACAATGCTGTTTAAATATGTAGTAAAGTCTGTGCCGTTAAGCGTTATCGCCGTACCACCGTGATATTATGCAAAACATTTTGTTTTACGTGGATATTGGAACGCCAGTGAAGTAGGCTACATAATAAATAATATTTTGGCATTCAAATACATCACGAATACGGAAACATTTGATTTTGTGTGGAATGAGAGACCCAACATTGGTTTCAGTTTCGTTTTAGCCTACATTAATTCGTTTAGGCTTGTCAATTATATAGCTATAGCTTCTTATATTTTTAATTCTTGTTCTTTTCTAAATACTGTTAATTGAAAGGCTTTGTTTTGGAGTGAGGGGAACTAATATAGCCTAGCTATGTTTACAGTGTTTATTATAATGTCTGTAAACATTTTGCGTCAGCATTAGGACTATTTCTGAATGAAATAATAAAATGCGACTCATAATCTACTTTTTTTCTTCTAAAAACGTCTCAGGTTACGTGTGTAACCCTAGTTCCTCGAGGGAACGAGACGCTACGTCGGAAACGCTAGGGGAACGCCCTTCAGTGTGACGGCTCTGAACCTCGTGTGTAATCAGACCAATAGATGGGCGAGACGTCACGGCAGGTGACGTAATGACCAGGAAGCTATAAAAGCACATGCGGTGAGACCAGCGTCAGCTTCTAGGAATGAAGCAAGCACTGGCAGGGACGCCGGAAGTATGGCACCGAGACGCAGCGTCACATTCCCTCGAGGAACTAGGGTTACATACGTAACCTGAGACTTTCCTCTTCAGGAACTTGAGCTGCGTCGGAAACGCTAGGGGAACGCGACTGCCAACGCTGCCAGACTTCTAAGTCTCTGCCTAGTGTGGAAGACTGCACAGCTAGGGCGAGAGAACAGAAGAGCCAGGAGTGGCTCGCATGTCTAGGTCATAGAACCTGACGAAGGTCAGGGGCATGGACCATCCCGCGGTGTCGCAGATGTCCTGCATGGAGACACCTGCCAGGAAGGCCTAGGAGGCTGCCACACTTCTAGTGGAGTGAGCCCTGACCCCAAGAGGCGAAGGGAGATCAGAGGACTCATAGGAAATAGAAATGGCATCCATTATCCACCGCAGCTCTGTGGACGTATGCGTCCAGTGCTCGCACTGGACACATACAGTTAAGCTTCTGCTGGTCTGG
>NW_015505299.1:766550-778681 GCF_001515645.1 Sinocyclocheilus grahami | reverse complement strand
GTAACTAGGGGGTGTCTGCCCACTGACTGGCCACCAAGAGGGGCATGGTAGGCCGCAATAGCCGCCACGTAGACCTTCAGGGTGGAGTGGGTTAACCCTGCGGAGAAACGGGCCTGCACGAACTCCAGCACTGTACCAACCGGGCAGTTAACTGGGTTGAGCTGGCAGTCTCCACACCAAGAAGTGAAAAGTTTCCACTTCAAGGCGGACAGTTTCCTCGTGGAGAGAGCTCTGGATTGGAGGATGGTCTCAACAACCTCGGTTGGGAGACCGGAAGCTACGAGGTGTGCCCCCTCAGGGGCCACACCTCAGATCATATGCGATTCCCACGAACTCAGTCGCCGCCGTGCCTCAGGGGCACAGACACACTCCTCGGAACCCCAATCAGACTGACACACACACAGAGGGCTTGCTGAATGACAAAAGCTGACGCTGGTCTCACCGCACGTGCTTTTATAGCTTCCTGGTCATTACGTCACCCGCCGTGACGTCTCGCCCATCTATTGGTCTGATTACACACGAGGTTCAGAGCCCGTCACGCTGAAGAGCATTCCCCTAGCGTTTCCGACGCAGCTCGAGTTCCTGAAGAGGAACAATTTTTTTATATATGCATAGCGTATTTTAACCATGCAGCAAACCTTTTTAAATATTTTGATAAATTACTGAAAACAATTAATAAATTACTTTTTAAACCATTTAACTGACTGTATTAATCGATCAAAAATTATTACGGTTGGTTAACAGTTAACCGGTTAAAATGAACATCCCTAGTCGGGCTCTAGTTATAAATGTACACTATTTTTTATGAAACTATAAAAAATACATTGAAAAAGCTTGAATTATTCTGGAAATGCACCACAGTCTGTGAAACAGGTGACAATGGTTGTCAAAAAATAATGAATGCAGAACAGCCAATTCTTTTTTCTTTTCATGATTTTATCCATGACTGGAAATCACAATTTTAAAATTCCCTCAAATGCGTGTGGGGCCCCTGATGGACTGATGAGGGTGTGTGTGAGTTGGGTCACCTGTAGAGAGGTGATTCTGTCGTAGTGAAGTGTGGTCATCTCTTTCTGCGTGAGTGCATTTCCTGTCTGATCACTGATCTCAAAGCCAGTGTAGAACTTCAACATGTCCAGGAGCTGAACACAATAACAACAACACCAATGTCAAGTGAAAAATTAACACAAATGTTAAATTATCAAGACAGAAAATTGTTGAAGCACAACATTATTTTTAAACAGAAACATTATCAAATCAATATCAGCAGACAAGTATGACTTTTAAAAAAATTGTTATCAAACTGATCAGTACAATAAGCTGATATACAGGTGCATCTCAATAAATTAGAATGTCATGGAAAAGTTCATTTATTTCAGTAATTCAACTCAAATTGTGAAACTTGTGTATTAAATAAATTCAATGCACACAGACTGAAGTAGTTTAAGTCTTTGGTTCTTTTAATTGTGATGATTTGGGCTCACATTTAAGAAAAACCCACCATACTCGTTTCACAATTTGAGTTGAATTACTGAAATAAATGAACTTTTCCACGACATTCTAATTTATTGAGACGCACCTGTATTTAGGCCGTCTAATTATAGCCAAATGACTATTATTTCTAGTCAGCATACCCATTTTTAAATACAAACTAAATAATTTTTTTTTATCCATGGCACACAACCATATTGATTTTATTTATGATCGAAAATTAGAAAGTTTCACACTAAAAGCATGATTTGCTGATGTGCTTTTCTCGTGATTTAATGTGATTGAAAAACATTAAAAATCCAGGTGTGCTGTGCTTGTTTACAGGGCTAAATGTTTTGATAATATATCAATATATCTATAAAATATAAAATAATATCTATAAAATTAAAATAATAATTACTATTATTATTATTAAATGAAAACATAAAAAAACTAAATAAACATCATTGGTATACTTCACTGTAAAAAAAAAATTAGTATCTAAGAAAAATAATAATTTTATTTTACGTTACAACTATAAAATTGCAATACGAATGAATATTAGTCTTAATTTCTTCTTTTTCAAAAATTAAACCAGCAAACTTTTTTTTTTAATGGAAAACCGCAGAAAGCTCTTAAAGCTTCTCTTTTGTTGACGAGCGCTTCTCATTACAAGCCTGGCAAGATGTTTGGTTTGGTGATTTAGTTCCCAAAAGCATGACTCAGTCTGAGAGCAGATGCAGGTGGAGTTCATGTGGAGCAGCACTTACTGTGAACCGAGACACTCGGAGACACCGGTGGATCATGAGCTGCTCACGCGTAAATGAACACCGTAAATAAACCAGAGCCCTCGTGATTTGATAATCACACTAAGCCATACTGCAATTTCAGTTGTATATCAATTAATCACGCAGCTCTAGTGGCCATGCATTATCAATTAACATTCTCAGTTATTGATAAAGCACAACTGCTAAACCGCGGTAAAACCTGTGTTAATAATAATAATAATAATTTTAAAAAATCTCATGCAGAAGTGCAATTCTTTATAACAATATAATTTAATATGATATTTAATATAGCTAATATGAAAAAATAAAAAAAAAATGCTCATGAATTCCCTTTTTGAGGTAAATTATTTATTAGGCTTATAATATAATATTAATATTTTCATAAAACATGAACATGTGAATTCTTATATAGTTATGCAAGTAGAGTTTAGAGTAGTAGAGTTTGCACACTACTACACCTGTGTGCGACTGTAAATGTTTTGTTACCATTCTGTGCTCACTTTGGGGGGGGGGGGGGGGGATTATAGAAATTAATACTTTTATTTAGCAAGGATGCTTTAAATTGATCAAAAGATCAAGACATTTATAATGTTACAAAATATTTATATTTCAGATAAATGCTGTTCTTCTGAACTTTCTATTTATCAAAGAAACCTAAAAAAATATATACTAGTAATAATAATAATAATGATAATAAATGTTTCTTGAGCAGCAAATCAGAATTTCACAATATTACTGATTTTGCTGGATTTCGGATCAAATAAATGCAGCCTTGGTGAGCAAAATTTAAAAAAAATATATGTTTTTTAATTTAAAACAATTACTATGTATATGTATATTTATGTGCGTATATAACTACCTCCACAAACATACACATCCATTTTTATAAACACATATATATATATATATATATATATATATATATAAAGTGGAATAGCATCATTCTATTTAATGCTTCAAATGCTGTTTGAATGCTGTTTCACTCAACAACAAAAAAAACAAGGTCAAAAAAATTTTCTAAATGAAACACGCACAGATTAATTGTTCATTGTAAGATCTATAACATGCATTTAGTGAACAGACGGTGAATTTTAATTTCATGCTGACTTTATCATAATGAGAAACAAAAAAATCAGCAGAAGATGCTGGAATGGCAGCTCACCTCCAGGTCAATCGTGAATCTCTCACAGTAGTGAACCTTCTCCATGGAGACGGAGCCTAGAGCAACATGAACCACAAAACACACATTAAAGCAGTGATGACACCTCATTTCACACATGACATTCTGGGGTGGATGGAGGAAAAGCAGTGGAGAGAGAGTGACAGTATTATGATGGTCTCATAAACAGCATGCGCTGGCCTCTTCATGTCACACCATCTCCGGCCTGAACAGGTGGATGATGGGAGGAGGGCACGTCGGTCTGCGTTAGCGGAGCGGTGAGAGGCGCCCGCGGGCGAGCAGCAGCTGCTCTGAAGCTGGGTCATGTCACAGGATGGTGAAAACACGGAGAGATTTTCAAAGATAAAATAAATCACTGCCCGAGGGGCGGCAGGAAGACTGAGTATGAGTATGGGTAACAGAAATCAGCCACATCTTAACTTGTAGCGCAAATGTAGGCAAGTATTTAACAACTAAAAGCTCTTTTAGTGTAACTGTACAAACGTCCAGCTTCAGCTCGAGCTTCTCGTGTCAAATCTTGACTGGTTTTGATCAAGTAAAGGTCAGAATAACTGCAGTCATATCTCCAGATGAACACTTGCTGGACTGAAGCAGCTCAGCTTTAATTGATTCTCCATCAATCATGTTTTAGAGTCTCAAATCTGATCCTCAGGATCTTTTGAGGAGCGTTTATTTCTTCATCTCTCAATCATCACTGGATTGCATTGCATTATATGTTTGGATCATTTCCATCTCATCTCACTGAGACAGATTACTGGAGATATAGAGTGACCGCTGATATTTATATCATTTTATGTCAGTATCTGCTGCACTGTTATAAAAACCTCAAACCAAACCCAATGTGCACAGAGTAAGGTATAAACACAATCAATGATATATTACTCCAAAAATAATATCAGTCAAAACGCTGGTGTGAATAAACTGGGAAACAAACCTAATATCCCATTAGCTACACTAAATTCAAAGACTTTGGAGACAATGTTTTTTTGTTTCAGTGTTGCTGTCATCACTGGGCAGTATGATCACTGCATTCAGCCACTATGCAGTTAAAATCGAGCAGCGCCCCTGTGCTCCCACTACTTGTCTTGTTTTCTGCATGTGAAAAACACATTGCATTTATTTCCTGTGACTGAAAATTTACACACAAACACAGAAAAAAATCCGAGGGTGAAACTGCATGGAAATCCTCTCACAGCATCTGTACTTTCAGTCTAGAAAGCATTAATCAGCTCATGACTTCACTCTGTTAGCTGTTGCTGTTTGATGTTTTTTGACCACAGCATGATTGCATTTACTCAGGGACATCATGATGCTCATTTCTATTGCTACTCAAACCGATAGTCATCATCCACAGCACACGCGTAAGCAGAAATGTACATGATTAGCATACAAATGAAAATCTCATCAACAATGCAAATGGGCCATCTGCTTCTGGGTGGGGAGACGCCATGCCTTAAATTAGCCACAACCCAAAACTAGAAGAAAACAGCTTTGGATTGAAACGGTCATTATACACATGAACCCTTGAGCTGCTATTTGGTTTCATTTCTGAAGTGTTTTGCACAGTGTGTTTTGAGCGCAGGAAAAAAAACAACAACATGTATTCCAGTCTGCTTGCTCTGTGCAAGGCAACAGTGCCACTGAGTGGTGTGCCCAGAAAACAACAGGTCATGTAGTAAAAGAGGGGCCGAAATCAACAGATGCAAATATAGGAGGTTATTAACAATTGCTAATGATTGGAAACTAACCAGACTGTTGAAGCAGTGATCGAGGAAGAGCAGAAGCACTGTTTGCTCCTTCAGCGACAGGCCGAGCTGCTCGCCGGACAGACACGACTCCATCACACACTTGAAGAAGTGAGGGAAGTGTGTGGGCGCACGCTTAAAAACCTGAAGAGACAGAAACTGTGTCACTCACATCGTAACACACATCTAATGATATCTACCTGCGCCTTTATTACATCTGCAATTTATGCAACAACAAAAAAACAGCAGCTGTGATTGCCAGAACAATAGCATAAAAATATAGTAGCAACAATTTAAGTATAATTAACTGAAAATATATACCATATTTGCCAAATTACCTACCTACGTACCTTTATAATACACAACCACCTTAAAAAATAACATGATGAATCAAAGTTCATCACAATTCGCTTTTTTTAATCACAGACTGATGTAAATACTAATATATAGAAGATCACATTGTCATTCACACAAATACTAAACAGCATCATGGCAACACACTAAAATAACACAAATATTCATTTAACAACATAAGATGAAACATAAAACCCTAACGTACATCATAACATAAGAAAATAAAATGAAAAACCATCAAATATGAAGTGTCACACATAATGTCAATTATGGGTTTTCCCTCTTTGATCTTTTTCCGCTGTACATGTAACACAATATTTTACTGTAAAATTACAAGAAATTCCTGTTAGATTACAATGGTAACACTTTATTTTAAGGACCAATTCTCACTATTAACTAGTTGCTTATTACCATGCACATTACTAGCATATGGGCTGTTTTAAAAAGCACATATTAATGTCTTATTCTGCATATTTTAGATTCCTTTATCTCCTAAACTCAACAACTACTTTACTTACTATTAATAAGCAGCAAATTAGGAGTTTGAGGCAAAAGTGGTAGTTAATAGTGAGAATTGGTCCCCAAACTAAAGTGTGACTATTACTATTAACAGCTTTTTACTCTAGCATTTTTACAGGATTTCACAATCAAATTTGAAAGTAGTGTTCATGTTGATCAAACTGCTATAGTGGATCAATAAAAACCAATAATCCAGCCAGAGTTCAATAGGATTCCCACATCTATCGCCGAAGAAACGGTCACTCAACACCAGTAGCGCGAGTTACGTAATCAGATTACATTTTCAAATAACTAGTAAAGTAACGCATTACTTTTTAATTTACAAGAGAATATCTGAGTTACTTTTTCAGATAAGTAACGCAAGTTACTTTTTTATTCCAGTTTATTGACTGACAGCTCTGCTGTCCCCGTGTTGAGAGAAATCAGATGTTACTGTAGTTCTAAAATAAATATGAATATGCATTAATTCATCTCACTCACACAAAACAAACAAACACAGATTCAGTATTCCTCAAAATGAATAAAAATAATGCAACTCAGAATATGACACAAGCCTGCAATAATTAAATGTTAAAACACAAATATGCTTTATGTATTTAATCCCATTCTATTAACCAATGTCTTTGCTTCTGATCCAGTTCAAGCGTACTAATAAGCCCAAATTACTCTAGACAAACATTTGCGTGTCTTTGTTTATTGCTGAAGTGTGTTGAAATGTCTTCTTCTGCATTCTACTGTATGGATGTAAATGCACTTTCCCTTCAGCCTGAGGCGCATTCATTTCTGTGAAAGGCTTTTATATTTGCCAAAAATAGAACTTTTTTATTTTAAAAACATTTCCATAAAAAGTAACGTAATTAGTTACTTTTTTATAGTAACGCAGTTAGTGTTGAAGCAGCATGTCAGGGAGACGCTGTGTGTTTCTAGGCGAAAGCAAAAGCACTTTATTTGGTCTTCCGGAAGTAGATGCATTTAGGAATCTTTAAGATCACTTACAACAGAACAGCAATGCATTTTATGGACGACCGTTTCGTGAACCTAGGAGAGGAGGGCCTTCTGACTTTGCTATGACAAGCTGGCGCTTCTGAATCAGCTACTGTTTTGTTATTAGTTTAAGTATTTGCTATTGACTGTTCAAATGTGGAGTTTTGTGCATCGTGTGTGTGTGACTAAGAGTGTGTGTGTGTGTGTGTGCTGAGAGAGGCGGGGCATAGAGGACCTACAATAATGTACAGTATTTGAAAAATAATGTGTTTTTTGAACATTAAAGCATGTCAACATATTCTGTTACACCAAATACACAAAATAATGATCTTTAAAAAAAGCATCATATGACCCCTTTAAGCGATTCATTCTGAAACAGTGAAGCTTTTGTGTTCTGCTCGAACATCGCAGTGTCATAGGACTGTGTGAAATCAAAAATGGACACATTATTATTCGTGTGGTGCACAATTAATCCCTACTACAAGTGAATCCACTTGTCTCTCTGACATAATAATTTGCAATTTAATCCACTTTGCATTAAGAAGATTATTCAAAATGATTTAAGAATCTCCTCTCTTGTTTTTATTTTTATAGGTTACTTATACTTTCTATATACTCTTTAGTACAGTAGTATTTTTTTATTTACTTTCACTCGTTTTTTTTCCTGTGTATTTTAAATTTCCGCCAGTGAAAACAATGATTTTTGTATGCAGAGTAAAAATACACCGAGTAACTCAATATTAACTAATGGTGTTTTGAACTGTTTTATAAAAGCAATATCACACTCACAATCATGCTGTTGGTCTGAATAACCACTGGAATCTATATCATTTATTGTAGATCAGTCGGAATAACTCACTCAAAGTTGGCAATGCTGCTACAAAGTGAAGCATTACACCTCAAGTGTGCATACGTTTTCAGCAATGCTTGTTCCATGGTTCCATTTTCACTTAAAATGTGGTATTAAGGTGCAACAAAAATAGCCTTTATAAATAACTTATAATTCATGAATTACACAATTGTTCTTCCATCATATGTTTCCCATTTATATTCAACTATATTAATGTTAACCAAGTAAAAAGGAAGTCACATTCATGATTCATCCTCTAGTCTTCTTATGGTTTAATATGTACATAAACCTATGTATAGACTTCCAAAAATGGATATTTAAGCTATATTTAAGGAGGTGATCTAATAAATAATGATACATATTCTGTGTAGTCAAGAGTTCAACAAGACACACATTGGTCTGCCGAGGTAAAATAACTGTACCCTCTATCTTCAGGAGCTGGTATTGACAGGATTTATCCACTCCTTACAGATCATTTTCATCAGAGTGATGTTTGATAATCATCTAATTTATACTCTCATTGACTCTAGGACAAACCACTGAGGCAGAAAATCAGTAAAGTCATCCATGCACCATGCTTTACCGTTAGGATGAGGCTCTTTTGGTTTTTCCACTGTTTCATTAGTCCAGGGCTCATGAGGATGGGATACTTATTCTTTCACAGATTTTCAGTCTAATTTTAGACATAATCGAGTGATAAATGTAGTGGTGTAGTCACTGATTTTAATCTGTAATTATGATTTATACCAATCTTTTATACATTTATCATTCAAATTAGAAGGCATTTTTAATGTGAAGCCACCGCGCCAATAGTGGGCAATGTGTTAAAGAAAATACCACTAAATTTCACAAATTGGATGTAGGGACTGGGAATAGGCCAATTACTGGCTTTGTTTTATCAGGTTTAGATGGACTAACGGCATACCTCTTTTTTCCCCTAAATAGCTGGCTTTGCATATTGTCACAGGGACCAAAAATGCATTAGAGAAACCTCTAGTTTTTAATAGTTTAGAGTATAAGACGAGAGAATCATAATTCAAGGTTTTCATTCAAAGGCATTTTGAAATTCCATGCAGATGACAAAGCTTGAATTAGTCATCTTTCTAAACCGATTACCTGGAATGGGATATATTTGGATTTAATCTTTGCAACTATTCAGGGCACCAATACCTATGTTGGTGCAATCTATAACCTAACCACTGCGATTTGGGTTTAGGGTCCAAAAGAGAGAGTGTTTCCATGATTGCTTCAAAACTACTGACTCACATGTACAGTCTCCAGGAGGATTCAGCCATTTCACATTTAGATAATCTCTTCTTCAGCCATAATCTAGGATCTTCTATTAGCAAAATACCTGCAGTTTGCCATTCTTTCATTACACTGAAACCAAACATTTTAAGGGATGAACTAAAGAACATTTAAATCAACACAGCATTGGCATATTTTATATTTGTTCATTCCTCGACCTAAAACACACCAGCAGAAGCACACAGTGTGTAATCATTAAATAGGTTTCCAAGTACATGTAGTTTCCTTCACTCTTTTGTAACAAGTTTCTGTAATTGCTAAAATTCCCATTAACATGCCACATGCACCTAGTAACCATTGGGTCACCAGTCCGTTTGCGGTATCTCAGAGTTGTCGGCTGAGCTTCTGGGCTTGCCTCTCCTTTGCGTCAAAAGCGTACTTGGTGTCCTGCAACTGCTCGATGATTTCTTTAGCCTCCTTCATGTCCTGGGCCAGCTGGTTGTACTTCTCAGCGAGCTCCTGGTTCTCCCTGCGGAGCTCAACTACCAGCTGGCTCAGCTCCTCGCTCTGCCGGCCACAGTGCAGCTTCAGCTGCTCCATCTCCACGAGGGTCACCTCCATGCGCTTCACCAGGCCTTCCAATTTTTCCTTCGACATGGTTTCTAGTGGAAGGTATTGGTCTGGGTTGCAGTGTAGGAGTGGCAGATAAGAGAGTGGCTGTGTCCTCGGTGCCTGCGGTGTGACTCAGTGTCCCAACTAATTACTAATGGCCTAATCCTTGAGCGCTGGCTTTTCTTGCATGTCATAGGACACTCCCTCACACCTCTAGTAATCCCCTTAGAGGAGCTATCCTTAGCCACATCTCCTGCAGTCTCGATGGTCTAGATGCTCAAGACACACCTCCAGAGATTACAGCCTAATGCGAGGCAGTCGTGGCCTAATGGTTAGAGAGTCAGATTTGTAACCCAAAGGTCATGGGTTCGAGTCTGAGGTCCAGCAGGGATTGTCGGTGGGGGGAGTCATTTACCAGTGCTCTCTCCACCCTCAATACCATGACTGAGGTGACACCCTTGAGTAAGGCACCGAATCCACAAATGTGTGTGTTCCGGGTGTGTGTTTGTTCTGTGTGTGCGCACTTGGATGGGTTAAATGCAGAGCACAAATTACACCATACTTGGCCACACGTCACGTCCTTTCCTTTCTGTCCTTTCCTTGCATGACCTCAGTAAGCCAACTTAATACAGCTCTGGGAATGGAATGGACTTGGGGGGGAAAAAACAAGCTAACAAAAAAAGGAGTAACCAAATTTAGCCCTGCTTCTTCACAAAGACACAAATTAGTTTTAAAAACCAGAGCACAAATTCCAAGTATGGGACACCATACTTGGCCACACATCACATCCTTTCCTTGCATGGCCTTAAGTAAGCAAACTTAATACAGCTCTGGGAATTGAATGGACTTGGGGGAAAAAACAAGCCAGAAAAAAAAGGAGTAACCAAATTTAGCCCTGCTTCTTCACACTGACACAAATGAGTTTTATAACCCAACCCGAATCGAACCCAACTTCACATAAGGTATTCTGGCCAAATTATTTATTGGCCCAACTCAAAAGAATAACCCAAATCTCTGTGATGTTCTGCCATCTTATTTTATTTGCTTGCAACAGTTTACACTGCATTCAAGGCATGCCGTACATCTTAATGGGAATCAAACCCTGTTGCTAAAATAATGCGCGACTGCACGGATGTGCAACTCTGGTTCTGGACGGCCACTATCCTGCAGAGTTTAGCTCCATATCTAATCAAACACACTTGAAAAATCTAATCTAAGTCTTCAAGATTTATTAAAAATAACAGACAGGTGTGTTTGATTAGGAATGGAACAAAACAGTCCAGAACATCAGTCCTGAAGTTGCCCATCCCTGTAACCACTGTTTGACCTATAGCAGGGGTGTCCAATCCCATTCCTTAAGGACCACCTTCCAGCAGAATTTGGCTTCTGCCCCAATTAAACACACCTGAAACACCTAATCAAGGACTTCAGGTTCAGAAACTTCCACACAGGTGTGCTAGAGCTAAACTCTGCAAGAAAGTGACCTTTTGGGAGCAGGATTGGATACCCCTGACCTAAAGCAGTGGTTCTCAAACATGTCCTGGAGGACCCCCAGCCCTGCACATTTTGTATGTCTCCCTCATCTATCACACCTGATTCAACTCATCAGCTCATTAGTGGAGACTGCAAGACCTGAAGTGGGTGTGTCGGATATAGGGAGACATACAAAAAGTGCAGTGCTGGGGGTACTTCATGGAAAGGTTTGAGAACCCCTGACCTAAAGGAACATATGGCAGGGGTGGCCAATGTCGGTCCTGGAGAGCCACAGTCCTGCAGAGTTCAGCTCCAACCTTAATCAAACACACCTGATCAAGCTAATCAAGGTCTAATGGTGCGTTCAAGTCATGTCGGATAGATCGTATTAACGAGTTGAATGCACATGAACGCCACCACAAAGTCATTATTACGAGTGGGAAACTCTAAATTTTCTTTAAGCCCCGAGTTTCCGAGTTGGGGGCGTGTCAATGAGAAACATGGCGGAATCGATGGATGCAACGTCTGTAGTTGATGGTAAATTTGTTTAAATTGATAGTTTAGTTGTCCTATAAACTTAAATTGGTCATATTCTTGTTACGCAGCTAGTTAATGAAATCCATGCTATAATTTTTGCAACTATAGGTGAAAAATCTTTTGATTTGCCATGTTGCATTTAGCTAACAGCTTTTTTTAATCTCTGTATTTTAGCGTTTATTAATGCTGAAAATCAGTTATACTAGGATCCTGGTCTAAAAAAATATATTAAAAACGCAAAACACACCTGATGCGAATTCTTTGCTCTTCATTTTCTATAAGCAGAGTTAACAGACCCTGTTGTATTTTCTTGTAATTTATTAAAAGAAGGTACACCGCCATCTTGTGCCGACTAAACTGACTTGAACGCA
>NW_015505299.1:749986-765069 GCF_001515645.1 Sinocyclocheilus grahami | reverse complement strand
TGTGCGCACTTGGATGGGTTAAATGCAGAGCACAAATTACACCATACTTGGCCACACGTCACGTCCTTTCCTTTCTGTCCTTTCCTTGCATGACCTCAGTAAGCCAACTTAATACAGCTCTGGGAATTGAATGGACTTGGGGGAAAAAACAAGCCAGAAAAAAAAGGAGTAACCAAATTTAGCCCTGCTTCTTCACAAAGACACAAATTAGTTTTAAAAACCAGAGCACAAATTCCAAGTATGGGACACCATACTTGGCCACACATCACATCCTTTCCTTGCATGGCCTTAAGTAAGCCAACTTAATACAGCTCTGGGAATTGAATGGACTAGCTAACAAAAAAAGGAGTAACCAAATTTAGCCCTGCTTCTTCACACTGACACAAATTAGTTTTAAAAACCAGAGCACAAATTCCAAGTATGGGACACCATACTTGGCCACACATCACATCCTTTCCTTGCATGGCCTTAAGTAAGCCAACTTAATACAGCTCTGGGAATTGAATGGACTTGGGGGAAAAAACAAGCCAAAAAAAAAAGAAAAAAAAGGAGTAACCAAATTTAGCCCTGCTTCTTCACACTGACACAAATGAGTTTTATAACCCAACCCAAATCGAACCCAACTTCACATAAGGTATTCTGGCCAAATTATTTATTGGCCCAACTCAAAAGAATAACCCAAATCTCTGTGATGTTCTGCCATCTTATTTTATTTGCTTGCAACAGTTTACACTGCATTCAAGGCATGCCGTACATCTTAATGGGAATCAAACCCTGTTGCTAAAATAATGCGCGACTGCACGGATGTGCAACTCTGGTTCTGGACGGCCACTATCCTGCAGAGTTTAGCTCCATATCTAATCAAACACACTTGAAAAATCTAATCTAAGTCTTCAAGATTTATTAAAAATAACAGACAGGTGTGTTTGATTAGGAATGGAACAAAACAGTCCAGAACATCAGTCCTGAAGTTGCCCATCCCTGTAACCACTGTTTGACCTATAGCAGGGGTGTCCAATCCCATTCCTTAAGGACCACCTTCCAGCAGAATTTGGCTTCTGCCCCAATTAAACACACCTGAAACACCTAATCAAGGACTTCAGGTTCAGAAACTTCCACACAGGTGTGCTAGAGCTAAACTCTGCAAGAAAGTGACCTTTTGGGAGCAGGATTGGATACCCCTGACCTAAAGCAGTGGTTCTCAAACATGTCCTGGAGGACCCCCAGCCCTGCACATTTTGTATGTCTCCCTCATCTATCACACCTGATTCAACTCATCAGCTCATTAGTGGAGACTGCAAGACCTGAAGTGGGTGTGTCGGATATAGGGAGACATACAAAAAGTGCAGTGCTGGGGGTACTTCATGGAAAGGTTTGAGAACCCCTGACCTAAAGGAACATATGGCAGGGGTGGCCAATGTCGGTCCTGGAGAGCCACAGTCCTGCAGAGTTCAGCTCCAACCTTAATCAAACACACCTGATCAAGCTAATCAAGGTCTAATGGTGCGTTCAAGTCATGTCGGATAGATCGTATTAACGAGTTGAATGCACATGAACGCCACCACAAAGTCATTATTACGAGTGGGAAACTCTAAATTTTCTTTAAGCCCCGAGTTTCCGAGTTGGGGGCGTGTCAATGAGAAACATGGCGGAATCGATGGATGCAACGTCTGTAGTTGATGGTAAATTTGTTTAAATTGATAGTTTAGTTGTCCTATAAACTTAAATTGGTCATATTCTTGTTACGCAGCTAGTTAATGAAATCCATGCTATAATTTTTGCAACTATAGGTGAAAAATCTTTTGATTTGCCATGTTGCATTTAGCTAACAGCTTTTTTTAATCTCTGTATTTTAGCGTTTATTAATGCTGAAAATCAGTTATACTAGGATCCTGGTCTAAAAAAATATATTAAAAACGCAAAACACACCTGATGCGAATTCTTTGCTCTTCATTTTCTATAAGCAGAGTTAACAGACCCTGTTGTATTTTCTTGTAATTTATTAAAAGAAGGTACACCGCCATCTTGTGCCGACTAAACTGACTTGAACGCATCTGACGTTGTAATTACGACTTGTCAACTCGTAAGTACGAATGTCCCAGGAGGACTTGAACGCAGCACAAGATTTACTAGAAAGCTACAAGCAGGTGAGTTTTTATCAAGGTTGGAGCAAAACTCTGCAGGACAGTGGCCACCCCTGATACAGTATATGGCATCGGTCAGGACTCCAATTCTGCTGAGTTTAACTCTAACCCCAACACAACTCACTGGAACAAGCTAATAAAGAGCTGTTTGACTTAATTTGGCACTGCACAGACCGACTGGCATCTGCTTGAAAGCAGTGCATGTTAGAAATTGTGACATGACTTTGTCTGACAACAAGTCACTGTAGCGTATGCTTTCAAAATAATGTTAATAATTATGAGATTGATTCGAGAGCAGTCAGCTGGCTCATTTTGTGCAGGACTGGCCGGATTCACCAATGACAATGATTGTGTGTTTCGTTTTTATTCCGACACCTTCAATTCTGCTAATGGTTTTAAAATCTGATTTTATAACAGTAGAAAATTATTTCAAGTAATCCTAATGTTATAATGTGTCTTGTTTATCAAAATAAAACTGATAAAAAATATAGAACCTACTTTACTGGTATTTTTAAAGTATAGGCTTATGTTGAACTTTATTCCTGTACACTGGCTCTGGATTAAGCAGTATATGAAGTACTGAATGAAAATATAGAATCTAATTCACTTCATCTGTGATAAAGTATGCAAACCCCACATAAGCATAACTACGGGAAAGTGTCAGACTTAACTATTGGTACTAAAGTCACAAAACACTGGCCCTCCAGGAATGGAGTTGAAGAGCCCTGTCCTTGGTCCTTCATTCAATGCAAATCTTTAGGTTTTTTTTTTAACCATTTTTATTGCCCTCCAGGCGAAACTCAATCTCAACTCAAAAATCACATTTTTAGCCAAAATACTAAGGAATGACTTGCCTGCCAAGTTCTAGAGTTTTAGAAAAAACTGCCTGAGCAATAGTAATAGTGATGTGCCAGTGCCTGTTGTGTTTTTGTGGAAATTCGTTGATTTCACCTGTGGCATAAGATAATTGTAAACTTCAGGTGAGACGCTGAGGTGGAATGTGAAGGCTCAGCTTGACGCTAATCACCAAGGTACAATGTCAAAAGAGAGTGGCCATCCCAGCATGCCGTGCCAAGCGGTCCCCATGGAAACCGCTACTACCTCTATAGTTTCAGGCAACATGCCAATCCCAAAGGCTTAGGGACTCGGAAGAGGGGTTGCGCAGTCCTTCAATATTGTGAACTCCCCCACATATTGTGGAATTTCTGAAATGTTCCCACCATTTTCAGGCCCTTTAACATTAGCGAGACTGAACAACAGGTCAAAGACAATGAGCCCCACGGTAATTTGACTCGACTGTTCACTAATGTCCTCAATGTTGGCCAGTCCAGTTAAGCCTTACATGAGAAGGCTATAGCTGTACTACAGGACAGAACACCTCTACCAGGTAATGTTGAGGGTTAAATGAGGTGGTAACTTATTTGCATGCCATTTCTAATTTGTTCTTTCAAGGAACCATCGCACATGAGGGACTGAACGGGGCTCGGTGCTGAAATACGAGCAGAACATTTGTATACATTACACAACTTTTGTCCAGATTTTAGCCACGATTTGCAGTCTGGACGAGTCAACGTGAGTTGCTGAAAGTCAGAGGATGTCTGCAGATCTTGGGAAGTTGGAAGTTTTCGGATTTCACAGAAAATCACATTGTATGGTGGGTAAAGAACCATTCCTTGATTCCATCCAGTCAATGTATATCTGACATGTTTGATATTTTGAGCTGATTTTAGAGAAATTGTTTCTATTTGTCATGGAAACTATTATAAGCAGAAGATTTTTTTTTAAGTGGTTCACAGATATTTGTACTGCTTGTTTTGAATAGAGAAAACTTCTGCACGCAGTATGTACACAATTGGACTTTCACTGGGTAACAGACAGCTGTGCTAGTGCAATGCAGGAAAACCTTTCTTTTGGCAACATTATACTGCAAGTACATGTTTTTGTCTAACTCCGGATGTGAAATGGGTGACTGGATCATAAACAGTGTTGCCAAGTCTGTGGTTTTCCAGCGGAATTGGGCTACTTTTATACTGTTGCCGAGGGTTGTTTTTTTCAATCCGAGAGTTGAAGCGAAACCCCCCCCCACCCAAACACGATTTTGACAGAGGAACCACCCCCTGGAAGGAGGTTTCGATTTTGTTCTGCAATTTCCCCCGGAATGCGATTGGGCTACTTTTGGCCATTATTGGGCTAGTTTTGAGTACCAGTTGGGCTGGTTTTGTTACACAGACCTGGCAACCCTGACCAGTTTGGACACAAATTTACATGATATTAATCTCTACTTGTCATCAGATCAATGAGATGATTGTGGAAAAAAAAATAATTTCAACAGAAAATGATATGATGGAGACTGAAATTTTCTCAAATGAGCAACCCTTTTATTTGTGAATCTTTCAATTTAGTTACAAAACATTTGCATTTTCTTGAAATGACAAAAGGTGTGGGTAATATGAAAGTAAAAGTCATTCATCAACCATTGTGCTGGTAAATAAAAAAGAGAAACAAAACACCACAAAATTAACAAACAAACAATTCCCACACAGTCTCCTGACATCTTGTCCAAACACGTAGGAAATTAAAAAGAACGTTTAAACATTCCAAAATGACGCTCTCACACTTTTCAGGAGAGCACAACAGTAGCTTGGATCAGCACTTGATTTAATGCTAGAGTAGCCCAGAACATCGTCTCAAATATGCTCAAATGGCTGGTCTCAGCTGGTGTTAAAAATGAAAACTCAAAGTATCACAGGCACCCTCAGAAGACCAATAAAAGTGATCAGTACCTACCTCTGTGCGTGCAGCCATATCATTCAGAGAGCTTTGGGTTAATGCTCACTATATCAGAGCTGGAATTAATGTAATGCCTAGAAAGTGAATCCAAGATCTGGTGGACAAAGCAAGCTCTGGTCCCATTCCATACACCAGAGTTCATCAAAGTGATAAAGTCATGATCACTTTCATCCATTCTTACATGTAAGATGGTCTGTGTTTTCTCCAAGCAAACAAATGTTCGGCATATCGCCCGAAGAAGTTACCAAAGCAAATATCAGGATCAGATGAGTCGCTGGACAGGCACTGTAATTAATAAAGAGTCATTCAATGCCAAAAACAGCTAATCCAATCATGTGTCCAGAGGAAGAGGAAAGGTGTGCTTGTCTACAGGGTTCACTTTCCCTGCAAGAGGATTCTGGGAATTAGCTGTAAAGTGAAGAGCATGAGGAGTGACCTCTCCTCCGTGCTAAATGTAGAACTGATGAACAGCCAGCTGATCCATGAACGGCCGCACAAGGTTATCGGTAGCAAAGTAAAAGACCAGGCCGAAGGTTATAGAGATGGGGAGAGCTGGAAGGGCCTTTTTGAAGATTGCCAGGAGGAGCAGAGTTAGACATAAACCCTGAGGAAAAAATAAAAATCAGACTATTGTGAATGCTAACAAAACATGCAACACGTTGCATAGGTGAACGGGTCATTTTGACACTCTGACATTAGTTGTTCGGTGGAGATGACACTTGCTTTGACAGATATCTGTGCATGTTAATGCAAAAAAAAAAAAAAGTGGTGTTACGTCACCACTTTACACAATCCAATCAATTCTGAGGACTAAGATCAAGTCCTGTCACTCACTGAACATCCTGTTTCACATTTAAATGGGTTCATGGTGACTTTAAGCAAGACACTATATGTGAATAGGATAAAAATGTTAACTAATCCATATTATCATACATTCTCCAGTTGATGAATCACAGTGCATTAAGACAACAGTTTTGTGTAATGTTTAAATATGCACATTGACACATCATCTTATTTAATATGTAATTGAAATCTACATATACAAAAAGAGTAATAAAAACAAATATTTAAATGTGTACTTAGGCTGTTTTCTTTCTATTAGACTACAGGAAGGCTAAAATCTAAAAGCAAAATAGCCCAAAATCACAAAGTTGACCAGTGCATGAAAAAACAATGGTTTTGCCTGTCTGGAGAATAATAACTGAATTGTGCCCGATTTAGAGATTTGTTCGTTTTCTTTGGGATACTTACGATGAGAATGGCCACAAAGCAGGCTATCGTCGTGTTCCAGTCACCGCTGGCTGTAGCTGATGCTTTACCCACCAGCATACTGTAAAAGATGAAATCTCCCAAACCCAGCTTCACACCCCCTGAAAAACACACACAGACATCAGCAAGTGCACGAAATCCCACTTAATGGGGATACAACAGGAAGTGAGGGCTTTGTTAGCATTTAACAGCAACCACACTTAGGCCCTGTCCACACAAACGCGGGTACTTTCAAAACCGCAGCTTTTTCTATGCGGTTTGGCCGTTCGTCCACACGCAAACGCAGCACCAGGGTGAAGATTTTCAAAAACTCCGGTTGCAGTGTTATCGTGTAAACGGCGAAACCGGAGTTTTTGGCTTGTGACGTCGGAGCCTGCGCTGTTATCTCCACCTACCGGAAACTTTTTCAGGCTTCTGACTGACCAACATGGCTTTACGGTTGAGACTATATCGCCACCTGTTGGTTTGGCATGCGCTTGACAGTGCTTCATAGCATGCTTTTGCGTTTTCATGTGGACATAGAGTTTTTTTTTTAAAAACAGAAGGAAAAACTCAGTTTATAAAAATACCCGTGCACGTGTGGACATGGCCTTAATAGCCAATATCATAATTTTATATCACACACCTCATTTGTTCAAAATATTTTTGATTCTTTGACATTTTATAGTTAATTTTATCTTTTAAAAAAGTGTGAAATAGACATTCAAATACTTTATACAAAAGGGACAACCAGTTGACCACTGTGGCCTATTCCATGGCACTACATCCACATGTGGTTTGAGTGAAACTATTTGGACCCCATTGTTGCATGTATTTTTCACTGACCATGTGTGGTCTGATCATGTGACACGGACTTCAGAGACACGGAGGACTCATGCTGAGGGGTTCTGGGTGTCCTCCTCATTGGAAAGGAGGGGCAGAACCGGATGAGTTACTGCAGATACTCACGCTCTTCGTCGTCTTCCACAGGTGGCGGGCGTGCGGAGGGCAACTCTTGGATCTCTCGTCTGCTGTCCTCAGAGGACTGCATGGGGCCAAGCTGATGCTGCTGCTGATTGACCCATGATGGTGTGAAACCGCCATCATCCTCCGGCTGAGCTGTGGGTGCCATGGCAACTACAGGAGACAGAGAGACGCCATGAGGAATGTTCACACTGACAGCGATTCACAGCTGTCTGAGAAAAGTTGAGTTTAACAAATAAGCAGCAACACAATGAGATGCAGACACTGCTGCTCACATGATCTGCATTTATAGTAGAGAGTAGGAATAACTACTAGTGACCAACAATATCAACAGTAGTGTTCAACCGGTATTTATTTATTTTTTATGCCCGATGTCAACGAAGATAGCAAAAACACATGCATAACAATTGCTGAAAATACTTTATAACCATTTATTAAATTAGAAAGAAAAAAAAATATTTTTACCTTAGACAAATACTTTCTGAAATATTTTCTGAACCACAAATTCAAAAGGCTACAAATGCACACTTCCGAAGATCTCACAGCTGGATTTTTATAAAGTTGGCAAGGTTTGTGAAATTAAATGATATAAATGTGCATTTGCTTATGGTAGATTAATACTTTTTCATATACCGTTTATTATCTTTAACAGTTCTGTCTAATAAATCATTATTATTTAAATAATAAAAGTACAAGTAACTGTCAGAATAAATCCTGCATGATCGCGTGTTCTCTGGGTGACGGTCGGTCCGTGTGAATGTAATGCGGACAGGAGGAGAGTTCAGCTTCACTGGAGACGCGCGATCGACAAACTTTAAACTAGTGATTTCAAATTATGCTGTGCTTTATGCATTTGCCCACTGCCATATTCATGTCATTTCCACTGTGTGCTGAATGTAAAATTAGTGTTACCTTGGCTTTATTTGAAAAAATATGATTCCCAATGCACACAAACTTCCCAGAATAATGAGTGCCCTGTTGGTTACAGTGTTTACTGCCTTTTTTATTATATTTTTTATTAAATATTTATTTATTTGTGAAAAATACTTTGTCATCTAAAGTATAAGTATGTTTATTTAACACATTTACTTTTTAATCCATTTTCAAATGATTTCAAATTTCTTAAACATTAATTAAACTAAATAAAATTATATCAGATTTATATCGGCATCGGCCGTCAAAAAAACAATTTCGGTCGACCACTACTATAAATAACTCATCAAACCGAATGCTGTCTTCAGTGACTGACCGTAGACAGATATAGCAGCGAGGATGAGCCAGGCGGTCCACTCTGGCAGGTACTTGATGAAGACCAGGGCCATGAGAGCGCTGATCATGATCAGATAGGCCTGCTGGAGCCGCAGCGGACCCTTCCAGTGGATACAGATCATTCCCACCACACCGAAGTTCCAGATGATCACGGCCAGCGTGAAGTAGTCCATGGCCACGTTGTACGTCTTGAACACTTCCCTGGTGTGAAGAAACAAAAGTCTTTATACGGCATTTTACTTATCGATTATTGTCAATGATAATATTAATACTCCAATCAAATGCCGTCTTTACCCCCAACTACCTGTTTCTATCTGAAAAACACCAACACAGGACCAGTGTTATTATAGTTAACTAAAACGAAAATGATTTAAAAAGTGTTACTTATAATAAACGATTACTGAAATAAAATAGTTTTACATGTTTTATTTCAGCTAGCTGCCAAAGCAACATTTCTCATTTACATTTAAAGTACTAGAAAAACTAAAACAATAATTAATAAAAACTAGACATATTTTTGAAAACAACAACAACAATGAATAAAACGACAAAAAAAACCACAACAAAATTACAAAAATGTGAAAACAGAAAACACAAAAATAAAAACTAATGTAAAATATTTTTAAACAGGACAGAAAACTGCACTTGTCACGCAGTTTCACAGGGTCTTTAATAATTATCCATATATATCAATCACTTTCCCCCCTATTATTTACAGCCCAAAAGCAGCAAAATTAGGATGAAAAAAACAGAACTCACCCCAAATAAATTAAGGAGAAAAAGAAGAGGAGGAGGAGGTTGGAGAAGAACAGCCAGGCTTGAATCACCTGCAAAAAACAAAACATGAACCTGCAACCTGGATGAAAGAAGAGTCTGTGAGCGTCATACAGAGAGCAGAGTGAACAGACCTTGTAGCATCTGTACTTGTAGAGCACCACCAGCACCAGAGTCATGACCAGAATCACTCCGATCATGATGAAGGCGTTGAGCATGGAGTTCAGTGCACGCTGACCCACCGTCTCCGTGTCCTCACGGAACGGAGTGTAGATCCTGCGAAGAGACACGCGTCATTAGATTTCAACAGAAAAAAAAATAAGTTAAAATAAAGAAGCAATACTGCCCTTTCAACATAAAAACCTTCAATTTAAACAGAAAATTACCTTAACATGAACTCAAACTTTTACAATCTGGTAACTCTTATGATACATATAAAATTATGAATATATGGTCATATTTAATTCAATTATACAGGCAACACTGTTATTTTAGTATCATTAATAGACTATTATACTTCTGACCACCTCAATCGGAGGAATCGTTCACATCTGTAGCACAAAGGTACAGGATCAATTACTTGCAGACGGTTAATTACTTGGTGTTACCGTTTTGTTCAACTGTTATTTTAGTACCATTTACTATTATAGTTTTTGTTAATATTTTGAAATACATTTTATTTTTATATTTTGTGTTTTCACTTTCATTTTAAAGTTTTAGAATTTTTTTGAGATTTTTAAAAATTACTTTGGTTTTTATTATTTTTTTTAACTTTATTAATTTTAGTTTATGTGGTTTTAGGTATTTTAGTACTTAAAAGTAAACTAATAGAGGATTAGAAATAATGCTGTCATTTGTTTTATTTCAGTTCATGTTTATTTTATCTCAGGTAACAATGATTTTTTTAATGGTTTTAGTTAATGTAGCGAATTAGCTCAAAAAAGGGAAATGTATATAAATAATTACAATTGCTTATAATTACAATTATTAATATCAGCTGCCAGCAGTAACTGTAGCACAATTAATATTACCATCAACTAATCTGTTCGTCCAGCGAACATTCAGTGTAATTTCATCTCAACTCCAAGAAATTATATTTTCGTGGACACTGAAAATAACTTTCTTACAGTACTAGTGCATTAGAGCATGTAGCAAGATCAGGAATCGTTAAAGGGACACCATCCACAAGCAGTGACAGAATCAGAAACTCATGTAATTTGTGCACAAAAGTTTTATTAACTAAACACAAACACATAATACATGAGGGAAGGGGGAATGAGACTGAATGAATGAAACCATTAGAGAAACAGGGAACGAAGCTAACGGGGTCTACAGCTTATACTAAACCTCTGTTTCATTTAGTTAAATGTCCGATACTTGTATTGCCTTGGCTGTTGACTTGAGTGTCCGGATGCAGTCTCTGATGAAAGTCTTGATGGTTCAAAGGTTCGATGGTGCTGGAATTGGGATCACGTTCTTCCGGGGTTTGAAGAGTGACAGACTCCAAAGATGTTATTCTGACACAGTGGTAGTCGGGCGAGTTTTCTCCCAGGCGGAAAGTGAAGACATGACTGTAGTTGAGGCCTGCCAGGCACGACTGCGCCAGTTCTGGGATTTGGTGAGTCCCACATGAGAGCAGCAACCAGAAGACGAAGCAGAAGAGCAGCTGAAGATGAGAGGTCACTGTTGTAGTGGCCTTTTAACTTCTGGCAAGGCCTGAACACCTCCAGGGGGTCAGGGTCAGTGAGCCAATGGCAACAAACTTTGGAGGGAAAGTTTACAACCCTTTGTTTGAAAGCTGGCTCACTTGCATGATCAGAGTGGCAGGCAGTTTTATATCCCTTAATTCTATGATTACTATAACAAGCATAAAATGCATGCTATGAGGAGATGGTATGCACCAATGGATGGTGGACTAAACAAGGGTTATTTTGATATCAAACATGGTACCAACTGGGTTACATTATGTAATAATTATATCATAAGCCATGCATAAAACAGTATAATTTGTACAGTACAATACAACTACACAAAATACAATATACAAAACAGTAATGATACACACATTGTTCTGGGGATGTGTATGTTCATTCACAGAAAAGTTCTGCTATGAATCAATGAAAGGAGTATTTTCCCATAAGCAGTATGTGTCTGTTTCAGAGGGAATTAAGTAGGAGGGAGACTCTGTCTGCAAGTCGAAAAGTTTATCTTGTTACTGTGATAACCAGAGGTCTGTTCTGTCCTTTTGGGGTTATTTACATTTCGGGGGAAGGGTCCACAGACCCTCATAGTTGGCATGTTGGTTGGGTGAGGGGTGTCAGGGATTATTTATTAAATATAACAAATGATTGTGTGTCTGATTTGTCCAGGTGTTACATCCCCCCCTTTCGAGCATTGTTGTCTGACCTGTAGACAACGGCGAACAATGGAAAATAAGTGGATAATCCGACACACCTCTGGCACACAAGACTTGAAGGCAGTGGAGGCTCTCTGGCTGCCGGTGCCTCCAGGAGTGGTTGTGGTGCTGTGGTGGATGCTGTCAGGCGGTGTGCTGTGGTGAGGTAGGCGGCGGCAAGGTGCAGGTCCTCAAGCTTGTGCAGTAGGTGTCGAGCCAGTGTCACCTGTCATCCTAAAGTGAGTTGGGCTGGGGCAGATGACTGTTTGTAGGTGTTATTAGTCAGTAGGCTATTCGTGGTACCTGCGGTTTGGACTCTCACTTGTGTCTCACACAGGTGGTTCCGGGGGTCACAGGGAATGGTTATGGAGATTCTGTAGTATGAAGAGAGTTTCAGACTGACCTAGTGATGCTGTGTTGCTTTGGGCAAGGAGACAGAAGGTTGTCCTTCCCAGCACTCCTCAGTTGAGTTCTGTTCAAGGAGCTCTTTTGCTAGCTCCTGTAGCTCAGAAATGGGCATGTCCAGCTGTCCTTGTGCAGCCTCCATTTGGCACCTGTGTGAAGGGTGTGGTGGACTGCTGTTGGACATACTGTGGTGTTCGCAGGGTGAGAATGTCTTCCATGCTTTTGGTCTGGAACCTGGGTCTATTGCCATGGTGTCGGTTCTGTCCTCTGTTGGCTAGTGGCTTTTTGTAGAAGGGTCTTGCATTGTGGAAATGCTGGGTGCCTTCTGGTACTCACTTTGGATTCTGGGGTTTGCAGTTCAGAATCAGTGGGGTCCTACAAACACCTTTAGTGGAGGCCTTGTGCTTGTTATAGGCCTTCTGTGTCAGGTCACGCAGTTGATGAATAGGCCTTGTGTGGGGGCAGGCCATAATGCTTAAATGGTGACTTATAATGGGGTGGAGGTTTTGGAGGAAAAGGCTCTTGAAGCTGGTGTCCTCCTCTATCCCAGGATCATTGTGAGCTCTGAAGTAAGCTCATCAAAGTCTGTGGTAGTAAGCATGGGGAGTTTCATGCCGGCCCTGTTTGGTGGCTAGGGCAGCGGTCAGCGACTCAATGTCTCACAGGTAGGCGAGGTCTTTGGTTGAGGTCTCTAAGTGTCACTCCATGTTTCAGGGCGCGCCTGAATTATTCATTTTCCTTCTGCTGCTGCAGAGGTTCTCAGGAAACTGACTGAAGTATCAGGCAGAGGGCTTTGGCTCCCCCCTTTGTATCTCTGTACAGGGGTGAGGGTATTTGCACTGCTGGCTGTCTCTCGGTGCCCAGCAGCTGTCAGAGTCTCCTGAAGATTGGTGATTTCAATCTGTTGCACCATTCTGTCAGGATCCTTTTATCTGTCCTGTTCCTTCTCTGGGTTCAGTTCACTTTGGAACTTGGTGACTTGTAGCTTGAGTTCATTTACCTCCTGTCTGAGGCCCTTGAGGGTGTGGGCCAAGGAGATGATGATGCTGGTCAGCTCCTGGTGGTTCAGGCTGGGTGTCAGGTGTCCACTTGTGTTGCCGTCTCACTAGGGAGCGATTAACCGGTTTTGCGATTAAAGAGAAATTACATTTTTGTGGCCACAGAAAATAACTTTCTTACAGTACTAGTGCATTAGAGCAGGGGTTTTCAAACCTGTCCTGGAGGACCCCCAGCCGTGCACATTTTGTATGTCTCCCTTATCAGACACACCCAATTCAGGTCTTGCAGTCTCTACTAATGAACTGATGAGTTGAATCAGGTGTGTTGGATGAGGGAGACATACAATATGTGCAGGGCCGGGGGTCCTCCAGGACAGGTTTGAAAATGCAACAAAATCAGGAATCGTTAAAGGGACACTAATAACAAGCAGTGACAGAATCAGAAACTCATATCATTTGTGCACAAAAGTTTTATTAACTAAAAACCAACACATAACTAGTCAAACAAACATACACACACACACACACTCACGCATACATACACACGGGAGTGAAAGTGGATGAATGAAAACAGATAGAGAATGCATGGAAAATGAGTCAGTTAACCACCTGAGTGAAACCATCAGTGCCGTTTCACAACGGGGTCCACAGCTTATTCTAAACCTCTGTTTTGTTTAGTTAAATGTACGATACTTGCATTGCCTTGGCCACTGAACAAGTGTCCGGATGCAGTCTCCAATGAAAGTCTTGATGGTTTAAAGGTTTGGTGGTATTGAGATCACATTCTTCCGGGTTTGAAGAGTGATGAACTCCAAAGACGTTATTCTGACACAGTGGTGGTCTCCCAGGTGGAAAGTTGCAACATGGCTGGTCCCGCATACCGCGATTGGACTGGATGTCCGAAAGGCAACAGGGTAAGAGCGCCGAAGAAGAAAGAAGAGCGAGGCAGGTCACTGATGTAGGACCTTTTAACTTCTATGGGTCGGTGAGCAAACGGTGACAAAATTTCAGAGGGAAAGTTTACGACTCTTTGTCTTCGAACATGGTATTTTGCATATGTAACTGGATTTTGTGTTGATGCAAAAACTATTAAAGTTTCTTAAAACACATATGTTGCATAGGTATCAACATATAATATCCACTCTCATTTAGATGATGAAAATACTAATACTAATTTTTCTGAAAATCAAATGAAGGCATTAAACATTTATTTTAAATCAAATGAAAATGAAACCCTTTCATTTTTTGGCAAACAAACAGGTTTACGGTTGAAATTAATACATGGAAGAAAAATTGTGTGAATATTCATTTAAAACATTTTTTAATAGGCTAATAATTGTATTCTTTTTTTCTACAATTAAGTAATTAATGTGGTTGTAATTCTCCAGTTCCAGGTGACTGAGAGCTAAACTGTGATATTTCTTGTATTACGGACTCCATGGAAGAATTTAGCCTTTATCCTGAACAACCACATCTAAAATAGCATTTAGCGTTTGCTGATTTTAGGCATGAACAAACGAATTCTGTCAAACAGCCCTGAAGGGCACGGCTGAAACCCAACTCCAATGAAACTGTAATTTAAAATCGGATACTCACAGCTGCTGGCCGTCCTTTTGCGTGTAGAAACTGACTGATTTGATGGTCGCCACAACCACCACCATACACAGCGTGACGGGAACAAACAGCATGATCACATGCTTGGCTCCATACTTGAGAGTCAGCTCCTCGTCCTCGTCCTCCTCGCTGTCTGTGAGCACCTGCGGGGGTCGTGCGGTGGGCGGCTGTCCGTTCAACTCCACCTCGTTACGGCTGGGAGTCGTCTCAGTGTGCCGGTTGGCCTCCGTCCCGTCGTTTGACTGCAGAGAGAAGCGCAAGAGTCCATGTGTGATTACAAGTTTGGAGTCAGTACGTTTTTGTAAAGTTTTATAAGAAATCTCTTCTGCTCACCAAGGCTGCGTTCATTTGTTCACAAATAGTGTAAAAACAGTGAACAATTATTACAATCTAAAATACAGATAACAAATACAGATGAAATACAAAATACAACTATACAAAATACAACTATACAAATAAGGT